>NC_141033.1:2942500-2967500 GCF_052040795.2 Danio rerio
AGGCTGGAAATGGCTGTAAACCAGCCTGGAAACGGCCAAAACCCCTCTAAAACCAGCCTGGTAGACCAGCTAAAACCAGTCAACCAGCCTAGGCTGTTTTAAGCTGTTTTTTTTTTTCAGTTTTCACGTGAAATTAAGCAGACATCGAGTGAAGAGAGAAAACACAGTGCTGTTACTAGATGTTGACACTAGAGGGCGGAAGAGGCGCTGATTTCTGTAATATGGACCAAATAATCACATTTAAGGAAATGATAATATCAGCTATCATTTTAACCACGTATTTCTCAGCATACTGCATCTCTCATTCACTGTCCCCCCATCCAGATACTGAAAAATGCACACACACACTTACCCACAAACCATACAAAGGTCCACCCAGACCTCTGCCAGGCGATTCAGACTTCAGTGGCAACATTTTATTTCTCGTTTTAAACTTGAAAGTCCACTCTTTTTTCGTCTTTTCGCCACAGACATGCCTAGATTTAACCATTCCCAGCTGCTTTGCGCATTGCACCATCCAGCGAGGCTTTAGTTTTGACAAGTGGCTGAATGGAAGAAAATGGGCTCGCAAGCCTGTTTATAAATGAAAGATGTGACCCTTAGAAGAAGAGTCATAGTGAAGTGCATGCAGGGTTCACAATTCTCAAGCGCCAAGCAAGTCGGCTGGGGACTTTATTAGGAACTGCAGCAGAATGTTTACGCTGAATAAACATTCATTTGTGGAGAATGATAGCATGCTATTGCTAATGTGATAACCGATGTGTGTGCTTCAAATCATCTGTCGGCTCATGTAATTTTATCTTAGTGAAACAACTGGCATTATAAGTTTATCGAGGGTGACTACTGCAATATGGTGGTGACTGAATAAATAATCAGTCTCCAAGCCATGTGTCGTCAAGTCATTTCTGTGGGCTAGGTTGTTTAGCCAAAGACTAATAGCATGTTTTATGCCATGTCATCACTCACGGGGCAACATTTTGAGCAATATTGTTGGACAATTAGCCAAGCAATGTTGCTTGTTTACTTTTCTATTAAGAATAGGCAATATTGTATCTGTATCCCATTGTCCAGTTGCCCTCCCTGCTAAAAAATCCAGCTTAAACCAGCCTAGGCTTGTTGGCTGGTTTTAGCTGGTCAACCAGTCAACCAGAGGGGTTTTGGCCATTTCCAGGCTGGTTTCCAGCCATTTCCAGCCTGGTCTTAGCTGGTTAGGCTGGGAGATGACCAGCTAAAACCAGCTTGACCAGCCTAGCAGGCTGGGAGCCCAGCCAAAACCAGCTATGTCCAGCTTAAACCAGGCTGGTCAAGCTGGTTTTAGCTGGATTTAGCTGGTCATTTTTCAGCCTGACCAGCTAAGACCAAGCTGGAAATGACTGGAAACCAGCCTGGAAGTGGCCAAAACCCCTCTAAAACCAGCCTGGTCGACCAGCTAAAACCAGCCAACCAGCCTAGGCTGGTTTAAGCTTGATTTTTTAGCAGGACTGTGGACTGTGGACTGATTCCATTTATGGAATCAGTTGCTAAAGTTGCCCAGCAGTGTTGTCTCAAAATGTTTCCCTGTATGAGATCCAAAAGTTTACTTTAATATTATTATTAATCACCTGTTTCAAGTCGGGGGCGAAGCAGTGGCGCTGTGGCCTCACAGCAAGAAGGTCGCTGGTTCGAACCTCGGCTCAGTTGGCGTTTATGTGCGGAGTTTGCATGTTCTCCATGACAAATATTAAAATTCTTTCCGCGTGTCTGAATGAGTCTTGTAAATGTTGAAGGTTTATATTTAGAGGAGTGTGAACGGAGCGATCGGCACGCTGGCTCATTCTGTAGGTGTGAAATGGCTGATTGTTCTTCAGCATTGGATCACTTTATCTTTCACTGTAGTGTGATGCTATTGAGCTCCGGAGCGTTGAGCGATTAGATCACATTCCTTCCTGAATCCCTCCCCTAAATAGCACTACTGCATATGTATATTGATTGTACAACATTATTAACAAGATTATGGATAACAATGAGTGAACTTTAAAATAAAAGGTTGCTCAAAGTCATTTGTTAAAAATCTAATTTAAATTTTAACACTAAGTTTTAGAATATGTAAGCCTGGACACAACCAGTCATAATGTCATTTTTTTTAAATTAAGACTTATGCATCACAATTTTTGGTTACCACTGTCGTCTCACAGCAGGAAAGTGGCTGGCTCGAGTCCCGACTGGGCCAGTTGGCATTATTGTGTGGAGTTTGCATGTTCTCCAGTGCTCCTGCTAGTGTAACGGAGGCCAGCTAGTGAGATTATATTTGAGGCTGTTCACTCTAAGGTTAATAACTATAATTATAAATATAACAATAACTTTATTTGTGATCTCAGCAGAAAACAGTACCATTCAGATTATATGTAGTTTATGCTTCTTTTTTGGTGTAGTGGAAAAAACCCCAAAGAAAATATACTGAGTTTTATACCATAATTTATTAGCCTGGCCTATTTATTATCTATCATTCCCTTCCCTCGTATAACGAATTGTTTTCAAGAAAATCAATATCTTCGTAAAGAGGGCTCAGTATTCAACAGTGCTTCTTCACAATATTGCTTGTGCTGCAGCTTTGTTCTGATAATAGTCAAAACGATATAATTTCTCTACATATTTTTAGTTATAGCTTTTGTCTGAACTCTGTTGGATTTTTAGATGGATGTCTTTATTGTTATCTTTATACATAGTAATTGTGGTGTCTGAATTCTCAGCTAAAGCAGCATTGATGCATCATGACTACACTACACTGAAAAAAATTATTCAAAGATGATTCCTTGGATTTACTCAATATTTTTTGCGTTGAGTGGTTGTAAACAATTTATTTGGGCTGAATTTAAACAAAGAAATTAAGTTGAAACTTATTAAACTTAATTTGTTTGTTTAAGTTCATCACAAATAAATTGTTTGCAACGGTTCTGCATGCAACACTTTTTTTCAGTGTACCTGACTGAAAAAGTATTGTGGTCGATCTCAGTTGTAAGAGCAACAAATAATAACTTGACTTGTAGTTGAACATTTGGAAAAGTGGCAGAAGGTTAATTTTTCTGATGAATCTGTTGCAGATGAACGCATCCCAATCATCAAAAATACTGCAGAAGACCTACTGGAACCAGCATGAACCTAAGATTCTCATAGAAATCAGTCAAGTTTGGTGAAAGAAAAATCATGGTTTGGAATTACATTCAGTATGACAGTGGATGATCAACATCAACAGCCTGAGGTATCAAGACATTTGTGCTGCCCATTACATTACAAACCAAAGGAGAGGGACAATTCTCCAGCAGGATAGCGCTCCTTCTCATACTTCAGCCTCCATATCAAAGCTCCTGAAAGCAAGGAAGGTCAAGGTGCTCCAGGATTGGCCAGCCCATTCACCAGATATAAACATTATTGAGTCACTGCAGAGATGTATGGATGCAGTCCTCCAAGCTCATGATGGAGTCATGCACAATATTCATTCTGTCTCCACTGCAGCATGACTTTATATTCTATACTGGACATTATTTCTGTTCAGTGATGAGACTTTTGTCTAAGCAAAGTCAGACCTTACTGTCCTACTGAAATGATTTAAAATCAAACCTTGATCATATTTTATTTTAGTAAAATAAGTGTAATCTAGAGGCCTTCGCTTTTTAAAAAAAGCCACTTATGATCCCAAAATGATCAACTGGAAATCAAATTATTATTTGCTGTTCTTAAAAGTTGAACAGGCCACAAGACTTTTGTCAGGTAGAGTATATTGTGCACCAAATGCATCTCTGACAGTCAAGATACAAAGCATAGTCCTTCGACAGGAGACCTGCTCTTTCGTCTTGATCAAACTGCAGGAAATGAGCCACGGTAGGATGTGGGCCAAGACATGACCCAAATTCAGAGGGCTTTTAAGCTGCAGCGTGGGGCCCACAGGGGCCAGAGCCGCCTCAGTGCCCCCTTCCATCACCCCAATCCCTGCAAAAGCCCTGATCAAAGCCTGGCCTTACCCCGCTCACCATCACACCGTGCCCCAACATAAACAGGAAAGCCGGCTAATGTGAAAACACTGAATCATTTTCCATTTTTCTCACTGAAGCATGGCTGCTCTATTATAAACACTCATGTTGGGTCTCAATACCCAAACTTTAGCAGGTCGGCTTCGCATATGGCCAGACGTAAAAACAACGATGGCGTGTTGATAATTTAATGCTAAGATGTTGACACTGCCTCCAGATTGCTTTATTCAGAGAAACAGGGAATTCCAATGTGCTACAAGTACAGCGCTTTTTAAACAAAAATAAGGTATATATGTTCAGCCAAGAATTCTCTGAAATGTACTTGAGCTTCTGAGAAATATGCTTAAAATTGCACTTAACTATACTTGCTGATAGAAAAGTGTTACCCTACCATACATATGGCACTTCAAAATGAAAATGTAAAGGATTCAAATGTAAAAGATTATTATTGTCTGCCTAAATATAAATCAGCCACTAGCTCCTCACACACCTTCATCACCTTTGGTGAATCCAGCTCATCCTGTAGGTGATCTGCTTGCTTTAACCTTGCACACAAACCGATCTGTTTCTTCGTTAGTGAATTGTTCAGTTTTTCTGCCGACAAAGTCTGTTATTAATTTTCCTTCGGCTTAGTCCCTTTATTCATCAGGGGTCACCACAGCAGAATAAACCTCCAACTTATCCAGCATATGTACGCAACGGATGGATATATATATGGGCCGAAGCAGTGGCGCAGTAGGTAGTGCTGTCACCTCACAGCAAGAAGGTCGCTGGTTCGAGCCTCGGCTCAGTTGGCGTTTCTGTGTAGAGTTTGCATGTTCTCCCTGCGTTCGAGTGGATTTCCTCCGGGTGCTCCAGTTTCCCCCACAGTCCAAAGACATGCATCCGCTGCGTAAAAACTTGCTGGATAAGTTGGCGGTTCATTCCGCTGTGGCGACCCCGGGTTAATAAAGGGATTAAGCTGACAATAAAATGAATGAATTTATATTAGTGGTGGGCTGTTTTCGACGTTAACGTGAGACTTTTATTGGGCGATAATAAAAAAATATTGCCGTTAATCTATTCTCAAAGTTGGGTTGGGAGCTGGGTCTGTTCTACGCAACCTATGATGACGTTCACCTTGATATCTTAGTCCGGATGTATACCTGGCCAAATTGCACTGTAGGGGGCGAGCATGAGTCTTCAAACCTGTGTGTATTCCTACTGTGAAATGACCACATCAAACCTGTTAATAGTTTGATCGCGGTGTTTACTTCAATAATGCCACTAATATCTGCATACTCCATGTCTTAATTCCAGTTCTGTTTAGTTCAGTTGTGACTTTAGTCGGATTAAGGTCATCAAAAATGGCTGTTTAGAGCTTATGTAGGCCTACAGTTCAACATTCATGCTTAACTGAATAAACATTTCGTAAACACAAGCACATCTTATTGAACATCATTTATTTTCATCAACAAATAGTAGAACAGATTCTCAAGCAGTTTGGGATGCATTTTGGAAACAGGAGATGAGCCCCTGGTTTAATGCGCCACCTGGCTTGAGAAACCAGTTGCCTCGGCTATTCCTAGACTAAACCAAAGGCCCTTTAAGGCAAATCACTTCACTCAGTGGCCATCTTTGAACCCCTATGCTCCGGCATTCTGTCTGAATGAGGAAACATCAAATTCTTCAAAACTGTCTGCCAAGCGTATGAATAAATTTCACATTTGAAATCACCAATAAAATAAAACAACAAACAATTAAACAAGTTTTGTTTATAAATGAGGGCGATGCAGTGGCACAGTGGGTAGCACGTTTGCCTCACAGCAAGAAGGTTGCTGGTTTGAGTCCCGGCTGGATCAGTTAGTATTTCTGTGTGGAGTTTGCATGTTCTCCCCGTGTTGGAGTGGGTTTCCTCTGGGTGCTCCTGTTTCCCCCACAGTCCAAACACATGCAGTACAGGTGAATTGGGTAAGCTAAATTGGCTGTAGGGTGACGAGATGGGGCAGTAGGTAGTGCTGTCGCCTCACAGCAAGAAGGTCACTGGTTCAAGCCTCGGCTGGGTCAATTGGCGTTTCTGTGTGGAGTTTGCATGTTCTCCCCGCATTCGTGTGGGTTTTCTCTGGGTGCTCTGGTTTCCACCATGGTCCAAACACTTGGTGGTTCAGATGAATTGGGTAGGCTAAATTGTCCGTAGTGTATGAGTGTGAATGAGTGTGTGTGGATGTTTCCCAGAGATGGAATGCAGCTGGAAGGGCATCCGCTGCGTAAAAGCATATGCTGGATAAGTTGGCGGGTTATTACGCTGTGGCCCAGATTGGTAAAGGGACTAAGCCGAAAAGACAATGAATGAATAAACAGACTGTAGTGTATGTGTCTGAATGCAAAAGTGTATGGGTGAGTAAATTAACAGAACATTTTCATTTTTAGGTGAACTACCCCTTTCAGATTGACACCCTGTGTTCATTCTTCTCCAGTTAAAAACACAGGCACACAAGGGAAAAGGCAAGGGTTTCAAAATGTGACGTTTTAAAAACCTGCTTTTAAACATTTACGCCACAGACTCGCGGATTTATGGTCAGGAAGCTCAGAATCTGGCAGGTTTACAGGGAGAGGATCTTAAACACGTCTCCTGTCTTTACCTCATCTCTCTGTTCCTCTCTCAGTACAGCGAGCGCCGCCCGCTCTGTAGCACTCTTCTAAAGCTTCATACAATGTCGCACAATGCATCACGACTGTTATCGATGTGCATTTTTTGTGGGACACAGATGCATTTCCTGCTTGCGGTCTGGGCTATAGCTGAAGTCTGTTATTTAATGGAAAAGAAATAGAAAGGGGAAGTAAACAAACCCTGTAAATCGAGGCTTTTTTCCTCTCTTTCTCGCTGTCTTTGATTTATTTTAAGAAAGAGGTTTTCTGTTTGAAAGTGTTCTATTTTCATTTTAAGGGGACCTATATTGCAAAAATCACATTTATAAGGGCTTTAAACATCGCTGTCTGTGATATAACCAGCTTTGAATAGTAAAAAATTTATTATTTTTTTTTAATAAGCACATTTGATAGAAACAGTCTGCAGAAATAATTTTATTGACATTCTCTCTTTGTATTTGTCAGCAGAGAGGGTAAGCCCCGCCCATTATTGACGACCTTACATTGACGACATCGGACATTAGTCCTGTTTTGAATCTGCCATTATGCTCACACACAGGCATTTGTGGCTCCGCCCACTTTTGAAAAGAGCACAATCTCATTTGAATTTAAAGCGACAGTCACCAAAACAGCACAATTAGGATAAAAGTTTAAAAGCGTCAGTTTCAGAGTGTTATAAAACATTATTTGCGAGGTATTTTGAGCTAAAACTACACACAAGTCTGAAGTCCCTATAGTGTTTATTTTCATTCATTCATTCATTTTCTTGTCAGCTTAGTCCCTTTATTAATCAAGGGTCGCGGAATGAACCGCCAACTTATCCAGCAAGTTTTTACGCAGCAGGTGCCCTTCCAGCCGCAACCTATCTCTGGGAAACATCCAAACACACATTCACACACTACCGACAATTTAGCCTACCCAATTCACCTGTACCGCATGTCTTTGGACTGTGGGGGAAACCTGAGCACCCGAATGAAACCTACGAGAAACGCAGGGAGAACATGCAAACTCAACACAGAAACGCCAACTGAGCCGAGGTTAGAACCAGCGACCTTTTTGCTGTGAGGCATCAGCACTACCTACTGCGCTACTGCCTCGCCAGTGTTTTTTTTATATCTTGTAAAAAGGGTCATAATAGGTCTCCTTTACCACCTGATATTTTTTCAATACAGTGTAAACACGTACCCAGGTCTACATTTCAGGTGATCATGGAATATGTACCCAGAGGTATATCTGGCTGCATTTTGTCTGTAAAATGAACGCTATGGGGCGGTGAGACGACTCCGACAGCTTCTGTTCTTTTCACACTACCGCTTACCTTCATGTGGACGGCTTTTACGGTGTTACCAGTTTGTCCAGCTCATCATGCACACTAATGGATTTGGAATGTGAAGAGGAATGAACTGCGATGACAGGCTTTGAGTCCGGTAAACAGTGTTCCCAGAAAACAGGTAAAAAAAGCAAATAATAAATAAAAACATAAATAACAGGCTAAAAATGTGAAAACATCTAAAAATGTGGTAAAAACATGCAACCGCAATGGCTTTTCTTTTGTAGATTGCATTTGAAAACATCATATCTGTTGGGTTTAAGGAAGTCATGGTTTGATCGTGGCAGGGTTGTTGGTGCCAGATGGGCTGGTCTGAGTATTTCAGAAACTGATGATCTATTGGGATTTTCACGCACAACCATCTCTAGGGTTTACAGAGAATGGTCTGAAAAAGAGGAAATATCCAGTGAGCGGCAGTTCTGTGGGCGCAAATGCCTTGTTGATGCCAGAGGAGAATGGCCAGACTGGTTCCAGCTGATAGAAAGGCAACAGTAACTCAAATAAGCACTCGTTACAACCGAGCTCTGCAGAAGAGCATTTCTGAACACACAACACGTCCAACCTTGAGGCAGATGGGCTACAGCAGCAGAAGACCACAGCCGCTCCTGTCAGCTAAGAACAGAAATCTGAGGCTACAATTCACACAGACTCACCAAAACTGGACAATAGAAGATTGGAGAAACGTTGCCTGCTCTGATGAGTCTCCATTTCTGCTGCCACATTCAGATGGTCGCGTCAGAATTTGGCATCAGCAACATGAAAGCATGAATCCATCCTGCCTTGTATTAACAGTTCAGGCTTGTGATGGTGGTGTAATGGTGTGAGGGAGATTTTCTTGACACACTTTGGGCCCAATTGAGCATCGTGTCAACACCACAGCCTACCTGAGTATTGTTGCTGACCATGTCCATCCCTTTATGACCACAGTGTACCCATCTTCTGATGGCTACTTCCAGCAGGATAACTAAATTTCGGACTGTTTTCCTGAACATGACAATGAGTTCACTGTACTCAAATGGCCTCCGCAGTCACCAGAGCTCAATCCAATAGATCACCTTAAGGATGTGGCGGAATAGGAGATTAGCATCATGCATGTGCATCCTACAAATCTGCAGCAACTGTGTGATGCTATCATGTCAATATGAAGCAAAATCTCTGAGGAATATTTCCAGTAGCTTGTTGAATCTATACCACAAAGGATTAAGGCAGTTCTAAAGGCAAAAGGGGGTCCAACAATCCAGTACTTGTAAGGTGTACCTAATAAAGTGGCCGATGAGAGTATAGACATCTAAAATAATTAATTAATTACTAAATTAATTATTAACCCACCCACGTTACCAAACTACCCCTTAACCCACCTTTAAACATACCAACACCACTAAACTAAGCATTAACCGGATCCCATCTCAATAGCAAAACTATATCACTACAATGTGAACATAAGTAGACTGTCTTGCAATTATATTTTACATACTAATATGAAAAAAAGATAGAATTTATATTAGAATTAAAGGAGTGTAAAAAAAATCCCATTAATAATTATCATTAATAATTAAACTAATAATAGCTTATTCACACGTCCACCTCTTCAATGTGTTTAATCCTGCCATTCACAGTGATTTCAGGAACGGTTTTACCTTCTGGAGTTTCATCGTGAGTACAGTGCGATCCACCAATGCAAGCTAATGAAGGAGCTACAGGAAATGAGGTCATCAGCCATGTTTACCCTTTGACCTCTGGGTAATATGTGCTCTGTAATCTCCTGTGAAACGCAGGCGGTCTGGACAGTCTCTATCAGCACCAGAACACCCTGTCTGACACTGAGATATGAGCTGCAGGTTTATCCACAGCGAGCCGTCCACACCAGCCGTCTCAATCCTCTGAATTCCTGAGCCGTTCAAGATTAATAGCATATATGTGCATGGGGACTTTTAATTTTGAATAAGTCAGCTCAGGCAACTCCGGTGAACTGTCAAGCCTTTATAACCTCACCATGTTTAAGATCTGATTTGTTAAAGATGTATGATTTCCACGGCCTGATACCTGACAGTCATGTCTTTAAAATATGCACATTTATTTTAACACACCTAGGTCGAGTCTTGACTGGGTCTGTTGGCATTTCTGTGTGGAGTTTGAATGTTCTCCCCGTGTCGGCGTGGCTTTCCTCCGGGTGCTCCGGTTTCCCCCACATTCCAAACACATACGCTATAGGGGAATTGGGAAAGGTAAATTGGTCGAAGTGTATGAGTGTTTTCCAGTTCTGGGTTGCAGCAGGAAAATATTCCTGGAAGTATTCCTCAGAGATTTTACTCCATATTGACATGATAGCATCACGCAAATGCTGCAGATTTGTCGGCTGCACATTCATGATGACAATCTCCCCGTTCCACCACATCCCCAAAGGTGCTCTATCGGATTGAGCTCTGGTGACTGTGGAGGCCATTTGAGTACAGTGAACTCATTGTCATGGTCAAGAAACCAATCCGAGATGATTCACGCTTAATGACATGGTGTGTTATCCTGCTGGAAGTAGCCCTCAGAAGATGGGGATACTGTTGTCATAAAGGGATGGACATGGTCAGCAACAATCCTCAAGTAGGCTGTGGCACGATGCTCGATTAGTACTAATGAGCACAAAGTGTGCCAAGAAAATCCCCCACACCATTACACCACCACCACCAGCCTAAACCGCTGATACAAGGCAGGATGGATCCATGCTTTCATGTTGTTGAAGCCAATTCTGACCCGACCATCTGAATGTGGCAGCAGAAATGGAGGCTCATCAGAGCAGGCAACGTTTCTCCAATCTTCTATTGTCCAGTTTTGGTGAGGCTGTGTGAATTGTCGCCTCAGTTTCCTGTTCTTAGCTGACAGGAGCGGCACCCGGTGTGGTCTTCTGCTGCTGTAGCCCATCCGCCTCAAGGTTGGACGTGTTGTGTGTTCAGAGATGCTCTTCTGCAGACCTCGGTTGTATCGAGTGCTTATTTGAGTTACTGTTGCCTTTCTATCAGCTGGAACCAGTCTGGCCATTCTCCTCTGACCTCTGGCCTCATCAACAAGGCATATGCACCTTACAGAACTGCCGCTCACTGGATATTTCCTCTTTTTCAGACCATTCTCTGTAAACCCTAGAGATGGTTGTGCGTGAAAATCCCAGTAGATCAGCAGTTTCTGAAATACCCAGAGCAGCCCGTCTGGCACCAACAACCACGCCACGTCCAAAGTCACTTAAATCACCTTTCTTCCCCATTCTGATGCTCAGTTTGAACTGCAGCAGATCGTCTTGATCATACATGCCTAAATGCATTGAGTTGCTGCCACGTGATTGGATGATTAGTAATCAGTGTTAACAAGCAGTTGGACAGGTGTACTTAATAAAGTGAGTGTGAGTGTACGTAAGAGTCAAAAGTAAATTCCAGAAGTGTCCAAGTAAGGATGTTCCCAGCGGGATTATGAGGGCATACCTGCTAAGCTCACATCTACAAATAATTAAAACAATTTTTTTATGCATAAAGTCTGACAAACTGAATAAATCTGGGATGATTTTAGACATTGGTATATTTTTAACCACAGGAAAAAAAACATGTACAAACTAGACATTACCTAAAGCTTAACAGCTACACTGTGTTTATATGCTGTATTTGTTTTCTCAAGTGTCTGCACTGTCAATGTTCTGCAACCGGAGCCTCATCTGAAGCGTTTCAATGCTCCGTGAACACAGTGTAAGCTGTGCGATTCACAATAAACAAACAAGAGACGACTGGGCTTGACTATGCTGTTCTGCCTCCTCAAGCTCACACGTGTTTCATTTCATTTGACTTTATGTCCTGTTAAGCACTCTGGGAATGCGAGAGAACCTGACACCCGCGTGATGACATGGGCTCTGGAGCACACAGTTGGCCAGGCAGAGGGCCAGAGTCCTCCACCCTGCGCTGAGCTGGCATGATCATCCACGAACACACACACTTACTGCCGTATTCACACACACACACACACACACACGGCATCCAGATCTGCTCAAATTAAATGTATTCAAGACTTAAAGTTATATTAAATAGAGTGCGATTTTATTATTGAATTATTTTCAGTGGTTAGCATGGTCACCTCAGAGCAAGAAGGTTGCTGGTTCGAGCCTCGGCTGGGTCAGTTGGCGTTTCTGTGTGGAGTTCTCCCTGTGTTCATGTGGGTTTCCTCCGGGTGCTCCGGTTTCCCTCACAGTCCAAACACATCCCTGCTGAAAAATCCAGCTTAAACCAGCCTAGGCTGGTTGGCTGGTTTTAGCTGGTCTACCAGGCTGGTTTTAGAGGGGTTTTGGCCACTTCCAGGCTGGTTTCCAGCCATTTCCAGCCTGGTCTTAGCTGGTCAGGCTGGGAGATGACCAGCTAAAACCAGCTTGACCAGCCTAGCCAAGCTGGAAGTCCAGCCAAAACCAGCTATATCCAGCTTAAACCAGGCTGGTCAAGCTGGTTTAAGCTGGATTTGGCTGGTCATTTTCCAGCCTGACCAGCTAAGACCAGGCTGGAAATGGCTGGAAACCAGCCTGGAAGTGGCCAAAACCCCTCTAAAACCAGCCTGGTCAACCAGCTAAAACCAGCCAACCAGCCTAGGCTGGTTTAAGCTGGATTTTTCAGCAGGGATGCGGTACAGGTGAATTGGGTAGGCTTAATTGTCCGTAGCGTATGAGTTTTAATGATGGGTTGCAGCTGGAAGGGCATCCGCTGCATAAAACATGTGCTGGATAAGTTGGCGGTTCATTCCACTGTGGCGACCCCGGATTAATAAAAGGACTAAGCCAAAAAGAAAATGAATGAATGAATGTATTTGTGTTCGGTCCTTCTGGATTACACATTGATGAATAGTGCACTGCACTGTTTTCAACTTCTGCTTCCAAGACTCGAGTGCATGACAGAAAGCAGACTCGTATGCTAGTATGGGGATATCTGAATGGACCAGAGCTTGGCCGCAGTGCTCCAGGAGTTAAAGTGGAACGCTGGAGACTCTGCCAAGCCTGTGCGGATTGATTTATAGCACTGAAGCGAGCAGCATGGGCCAGTTTCTTCTCCAGCAGTACAGTTAGGCTGATCTGCAACAAGCTGCATAAATCACAGGCCAAACAGGGAGCAGCTGTCCTCAAGTGTGCCCACACCCCAATGCACAGCCCGGGTCACTGACACACAAACACGCCCGCCTCTGCCTCATCAAAACTTTACGCTCCTATCCACAAATATTTTACTGGATATCACATAAAACAGGGACAAGGATCATTTAAAATCTTAAAAGGCGCATGAACAACTTATGAGGCAGATAAAGCCCTTATATGATAGAAACTCATGTGAATACACTACAAATAATACATTTCAATACACACACCTACGGCTGCACGATTCTGGATAAAATGAGAATCACGATTTTTTTTGAGAAGGGTCTGGCTGCTGCAGAGTTGCACTTGCACCATCAGGCTTGCACTCTCAGGCACCTACGCTTCCTATGCAAGAGATGTCATTTACAATCGCCACTTGCACTCTCCTGACACGTCACTTGCAATCGACACAAACCGAAAGTAAGTTTCCAGTTCATTTGTATTGTCAGTGACTATGCTGTCAAATAGTTCTAAGTAGTTGTATACCCTGACTGATCCCTCCCCACCCAATAGAGTCTGGCTGCAGATTTGCACTTGCACCTTCAGGCTTGTACGCTCAGGCAACCGCGATTCCTCTGCAAGTGACGTCATTTACAATCGCCACTTGTGGCCGCTTGCATTAAAGTCTTTGGGTAGTTTAATTTAAGGATGTACCTGAGGCGGAAAACTCTGAGGTAACGGATTCAGCATTCCATCGATCATTGCAACAAACTTCTAATCTGTCACCCTTACTCAAGTGCCTTTTTTCTAAGCGTTTCACTGTAGTTTCTGGCAACATACGGTGACGGGCATCGCAGTTGCTATAGTTACGTAAACAGATCGTAACAAACCACAAATGCTTGCCTTACAACAGCTCTGCAATGTGCATCATCTGTGCTGCTTTCCGTTAAGCGAGGCGAGATGTTCCCTTATCGAGTCGATCTTGACATTATGTTTGGAGGGATTATAAAACTGGGATCATGTAGAGACTTTTGAAGCTACGCTGAAACTGCGATTTCATATGGATGCACTGCGCAAACTTAATAACTTATCAACACGTAATAGTTTATTTATTAAATGGTTTTATCGAACTATTTATATGCAGTGCTGTGATTCTATTATCTAAAACACTTTTTTTAGGTGAGAATGCTTGCATTTTGAGTGTCATTTGTTCAAGGGAGCTGATTAGGTTTCTTAAATGTTTTAAGAAGAAATGGTTACAGAGGACTTAGGGGAAATACTTAATGGCAGCCTTAAGTCAATCCTTCTGTTCTCCTTGTAAACCAACTTTTACTAAGGGTACTCTTAACCTTAAACTGAGGGATTTTTTTCTTAAGGATTTTCATTGAAAGGAGTCCTGCACTCTCCTGCCACATCACTTGCATCGACATCTGCATTCTTGTTTGCTATCGTCCTGGGACCTGCTAAATAAAGAATAGTTTCCCTAGTCGTTCAGAAATCATTGCTTTACAGATATGGCTACTGATTACGCGCCGAGAAATCGCACACCTCTGCAGTAAAGTGCGTGAATCCACAAAACAGTCTAACACAATAAATATATGGCCAGCAGGGGGCAGTTATGTAACATGGTGAGCATACAAAAATGAGTATACTGAGCGCGAGAGCTACCTGTAAACGGTGTGAAAATGACATTCTTTAGGCAGCTGTGTGTGTTTAAAGATGGACCGCAAGAAGTGCTCAAAAGAGTGGCTACATGTGGTGAAGAACGATGGCAAAGCTTAGTGTAATTATTGTAATATACTAATAAGTTATAAAGCAGAGCATTGCGATAAACATTATAATGCAACTGCTGTTGGTTAATACTTCACGAATATCGAATTAAAAGAATGGCACGTTAGGTTCATTGTGCATCCTGCGGGTGCAACCAACAAGAGTTGTGCGTTTTAGTTTAACTTTTTGAGCGTTAGGAGCAGTTCGGTGTTAGTTGTTATTTAAATATATCCAGCCTCAACTGAACAGTGTATTCTTTGTTTTATTTGCTGCTAAGCAGATGGCTTAAAGTAAAAGAAAAAATAAACATACTTTAATGATGTTAGTTTTAATACTTTAAAATTTTAAATCAGAGAAATCCTCTGGCTTTTTTCTTTTTTTGCTGTATCGAAAACATACTGAACCGTGACACCACTGTATCGTATCGAACCGAACCGTGATTTTTGTGAACCGTTGCACCCCTAACGGATACACATTATGGACTTACAGCAATGAATCTTCAGAAACTTGGGAAACTATTCCTTTTTTACTTATGTTTATTTACAAAACAAACAAGTAAATAACAGGGTGAAAACGTGGTAAGATCTGAAAAGTGGTAAAAATCAGGCGGCGGTGAGGGCTTTTTATTCTGGATTGCTTTTGAAAACGGTTGGGTTTAGCGAGAGGGGTTGGTGAGGGATCTGTCAGTCGACAGTGGCCTCTGGTGGATTCATGAAAATAAAAACTGCAAAAAAAATAAAAAATAGTATGTATTTCATGCTTACCAGAAATGTATACAAGGGTACATATCCATAATGCAGCTAGGTTGTCCAAACCTGTTTGAGTTTGTTTCTTCTGTTAGTGTTTAAGAGAATAAAGAAACTCCACAAAGGATTGAAACCACTTGGTGGTGAGCAAATGAAGATCCGATTTAAATGTGTGTGAACTATCCCTTTAATTTTGGTGAGAAACGAACACAGACAGAGCTGGAGACAGACAGCCACGTTCAAAGGCTTCTGAAGAAAACCAAGAATGTTTCTGGATCATAAATGTCTATTTAAAAAATGACGGAGGGGAACATCGGGAGCTGCGTACATGATGATTTAATAAGCTGTAGAGTTGTCTGTCTTGGACTGAGCAGGACGTCTTGTATTTTACAGCCGTTGCTCTGTTCAAATACGGAACTTTTACAGGCCTGTGGTACCCGTCGAAATCAAAACCAGGACTGACAGTGTTCCTGTTTTCTCTCTATCAAATAAAACAGGATTTATATGAGTGGGAATTCTTAGTGAAGTCTTTATTCTGCTGTAATTTACTAAATTTGATTGCACATTACTGCACTCTTTGAAAAGTCAGAGGAGGCCAAAAAAGTGTGTGTGTGTGTGTGTGCATATGTGTATTTATATACATATATAGGGCAGCACGGTGGTGCAGTGTGTAGCCAGACATCCCAAGTCTCCCGGAAGTTGCGGGAGTATCCCAGAAATGCATAGACACTCCCGGATGTCCGCAAATGAATGATAATCTCCCGGAAATCTCCTGCCCGGTCCTTAAATATGTTGCTCTCTCCATGGCATCCCTACTAGCTCTTCAGGTACGTCTCGAGCAACTCACCCCCACCGCTCTTCAGGTATGTCGCATCGTGCGTGCAACTCCCACCGCTCTTTGGGTACGTCTCACGCGCACACGCCCCCCTTCACAGATACGTCGCTCACTAATCAACTGACAACGCCCCCTTCCTTCCCGCCATCACCTCTCCCCCCCACCCCAGGCCCTCCCGATCTTCAAGCACCCACTAATCCGCTACCTCCCGCAAATCAACTCTGTATCCCCCCGAAATTACTTTTTTCAACTTGGGATGTCTGGGTAGCACAATTGTCACACAGCAAGAAGGTCGCTGGTTCGAGTCTCAGCTCGGTCAGCTGCCATTTCTATGTGGAGTTTGCATGTTCTCACTGTGGGTTTCCTCCGAGTGCTCCGGTTTCCCCCACAAGTCTAAAAATGTGGTAAGCTAAATTGTCCACAGCGTGAATGAGTGTGTATGGATGTTTCCCAGTGATGGGTTGCAGCTGGAAGGGCATCCGCTGCATAAAACATGTGCTGGATAAGTTGTCGGTACATTCCGCTGTGGCGACCACTGATTAATAAATATATACACACATAAATACATACATACACACAGTCATACACAATGGACAATTTTGTCTTGACCTAATTCACCAATACTGCATGTGTTTGGACACAGGGAAAACATGCAAACTTCACACAGAAATGCCAACTGGTCAAGACGGGTCATCATGTTCGTGTTCATCTTGGCTTTATATGTGATTTTGGGCATTTCGTTTTTAATTCTGTGATGAGTTCATTTGCAGTTCATTACTCACACTAAACAGATGATGGCGGATACAAATTCTCAAGCAACAAGCCTCCTTTGCCATTCAAGTCACGCCACTGTGACAAACTCACTTCAAAGTCAAGGCTCTTCAAGATGTCCACTTCTTCCAGAAATCTCAACAGTCATCGTTTCCCGATTGCTCTCTTGATTGAAGCCATTCTCATTTGTTTGTCGTCAAATGCCTGACATCTGCCATGTGTGTGCGTCCTGTCGCAAAATTTAGTGAGAAGTACTACAAAATGGTTATAGTTTAATCAAGGTGCTCACATGTCTGTACTGCACTTCAATAATGCGACTAAAATAGGAATACTCCACACGTCAATTCCATTTCTGTTTAGTTCGACGATGACTTTAGTTGGATTAAGCTCATCAAAAATCGCTGTTTACATGGCAGACTTTTAATCCTTGTTTTAATCGTATTAAAATCCGAGTACTGGTGTCAGCTAAACGTTCCAACACAGGCTCATTGTGGATACGTACCCGTCTACATTTCTGGAGAGATTGAGTCATGTAGCCAGAGGTACTTACGCCCCATTCACACGGGGTTTCAGCGTCAACGCTTGACTGAAGGCGTGTCTGAAGTTGAGGCTGAAGCGATTGTCATAGCAGCGTCAACCAATGAAATTCAGTCAGCAATAGGCCACTGTCTAGCTGGTGTATTTGCATAAAGCGATCTGATTGGCTGATGATTCTGTCAGCGCTTGAAAAGTTGAGCTAGTCCCAACTTCTGCAGCGAGCAACGCCTCTGAAGCAGCGCTGATGGATGCACAATGCAGTTCGGCAAAGCGTGACGTCACCCATTCAAAGTGAACGGATAGCGTTGATGCTGACGCCCCGTGTGAATAGGGCGTTATGGCTGCATTTGGTCTTTAAAATGAACTCTACGGGGTGGTATGACACCACCGATGACCTACCAGCTCACCGTTTACCTTCATACAGACAGCTTTTCCGGTGTTATCAGTTTGAAGAGCAGTTCGCCACGAACGCCGCTAGACTTGGGACATAGAGGTAAATTTACTGCGATGACAGGGTTTGAGTCCAGCAAAGAACGATTGCAGAAACCAGGTAAAGAAAATAAATAAATAAACAACAGGTTGAAATGGGGTGAAATCATGCAGCCGCGACCGCTTTTCTAGATAGCTTTTGAAAACAATATCGGTTGGGTTTTTGATGGGGTGTATGGGTCAGTCGGTCAGTCAGTGGACAGCAAGCTGGCCTGGTCAAGTGTATATTGCACCCTCACCAGAAGAAATTTAAGAGCATCAAAAAGCATACACGGTGGCCTCTGGTGGATTTACAAACGCAAAAAATGCGAGCAGTTACTCATTTCGCTGTGCTCAGAAATATAGACCTGTGTACATGGTAGTCACTTTTTAAAAAAAATTGTCACTAGGGAGGTCTGAAACGTCGCTAAATATAGAGGCAAGTTGCTAAGTTTATCTGGGTTGACAAATCACGAATAGTCGGACTTTCATCCACAACCAAAAAGTGCATAGCGTGAAGTAAGCTGAAAGTCTGGGAGAATACTTCCGCATATGTACAGCAGACTCTCCTGCAGAGGTGATCCAGCCACAGGTCAGCAGGTTCAATGCTTCTGTCCAGCCGTGCACAACTGGATTGCAGGTTTCGGTCCATTGGCAGAGCAGACTTCCTCCCTCCAGGCCCTTATAGCTACGCGAGCTGCATCCTGACAGATGGACTGAGCAATACACACAGTTAATTGGCACACAGGAAAAGCCGCACAACTGCTCCTGAGAATATAAGCCAGAGCTGCACAGCTAACTTCGTATCAGAGAACAAATGTGTGCGCTATTAGCCATGCATTTCAATGCATATAGGATATACGGGACAATTATGTACGTCATAAATAACGACAGACTGTTAATGCACACTCTAAGTGGTAGAAGGCCTACAATAAATCATCAGTCTAGAATCACCGGCTGCTCTGCTTATGCACCATATTGTTCCTCTTAAGACAGTTTTCAGAGTTGTGGCATTAAAATACTTGAAGGTAGAACTTCAACCTTACAGCACAGACTAGATGCTTTCCATAGGAACAGCTTGAACTGAAGTATGTGAAAGCATTATACAGGGTGATTCAAAAACAATACAAACGACTTTGAAAATCTGTATTTAATCAAAGAAACATGATGGAGCCTTGGGTAGGTATTCAATATAAAGGGTACTTTTTCCAGAAGAAAACAAGTTCATAGATGTTCAATGCAACCCCCTCCAGACAATCGAGTGACATCAACCTGATACTCGAACTCGTTTCACACTCTCTGTAGCATCTTGGACCTAACAGTTTGGATAGCTGCAGTTATTCCTTCTTTTAGTTCCTCAATGTCAGCCTGTATAGGTGGTCAAAACACCATATCTTTTAAGTACCCCAATAGAAAACATAACAAACAAACAAACAAACAAACACAGGGGGTGAGGTCAGGGCTTCTAGGAGGCTGGTGATGAAGTCCTCTGTCACGAGCTCCCTGGTGGCCAGTGGTGGAAAGAGTACTGAAAAACCATACTCAAGTAAAAGTAACATTACTTGCCTAAAAATGTAGTGCAGTAGAGTATAAGTATCTGTTGTAAAATTTACTCAAAGTATGACTGTAAAAAGCTGATGTAATGTAATGTAATTTGTATTTATAAAGCGCATTTATTGTGTATGGCCATACACCCAAAGCGCTTTACAATCACGAAGGGGGTCTCTCCACACCACCACCAGTGTGCAGCATCCACTTGGATGATGCGACGGTAGCCACAGGACAACGGCGCCAGTGCGCTCACCACACACCAGCTATTGGTGGAGTGGAGAGACAGTGATAGAGCCAATTTGGTGGAAGGGGATGATTGTCAGGCCATGATCGTAAGGATAGAGGGACATTGGCCAGAACACCGGGGTTACACCCCTACTCTTTCACGAGAAGTGCCATGGAATTTTTAATGACCACAGAGAGTCAGGACCTCGGTTTAACGTCTCATCCGAAAGACGGCGCCCACTGACAGTGTGGTGTCCCCTTCACTATACTGGGGCATTAGGACTCGCACAGACCACAGGTTGAGCGCCCCCTGCTGGCCTCTCTAACACCACTTTCAAAAGCAACCTGGTGTTCCCTAGTGTTCTCCCATCCAGGTACTGACCAGGCTCAGCCCTGCTTAGCTTCAGTGAGTAACCGGTCTTGTGTGTAGGGTGATATGGCTGTGGCTATAATGATGCTTTTACGTATAACTTGTGCATGTGTGTTTAAACGTAACATTCTGTAGTGCATTTAGTTATTGCTCAGCAGGCACAAAACGAAATAAGACGTTAACATTAGGTTAGATTTAGGTTGTGATGTCAGGTGACCACATTCAATGTCTAGCCAGCGTCTAAGAACAATGTTATTCAGATGTCCAATAACAATGTCAAATGACGTTGATATTTGGTTGACTTTAGGTTGTGTTGGAAAGTGACCAAAATCCAACGTAGAGCCAACATCTTAAACCAATGTCATATTGACATACTGACATCAGTGATGGCAACCAAAATTCAACGTGTGGTAGACGTCATACTGGTAACATCCCCACAACGTCAAGCTGTAACATTATTAGACGTTGATATTTGGACGTTGGCCTGACGTTGAGTTCTGATGTCAACATGATTTTCATTTCATGATTTCCAACTTCTGCAGCGAGCAACGCCTCTAAAGCGGCACCTACGGTCATGAGTTTTGGGTTATGACCGAAAGTACAAGATCTTGAATACAAGTGGCCGAAATGAGTTTTCCTCGAAGGGTGGAGCTCGGAGTAGAGCCGCTGCTCCTCCACATCGAGAGAAGTCAGCTGAGGTGGCTCAGGCATCTGTTTCAGATGCCTCCTGGACGCCTACCTGGGGAGGTCTCCCAGGCATGTCCCACCGGGAGGACGGAAGGACACGCTGGAGGGACTATATCTCTCGGCTGGCCTGGGATCGCCTCGGGATCTCCCCGGAGGAGCTGGAGAAAGTGTCTGGGGTGACGGATGTCTGGCGTTCTCTCCTAAGACTGCTGCCCCCGCGACCCGGCCCTGGAAAAGTCTCAGAAGATGAATGAATGAATGAAGGATAGTGCACCATCCCATACTTTATACATCTTCACATCAAAGGCGAAGAATATCAAGATGCTCCAGGATTGGTCAGCCCAGCACCCAGACATGAACAAAACGAAAAAGGACTTTAACATTAGGTTAGATTAAGGTTGTGATGTCAGGTGACCACATTCAATGTCTAGCCAGTGTCTAAGAACAATGTTATTCTGATGTCCAATACCGATGTCAAATGACGTTGATATTTGGTTGACTTTAGGTTGTGTTGGAAATCCAACGTAGAGCCAACATCTTAAACCAACGTCATATTGACATCTAATACTGACATTAATTCATCAGGTATGGCAACCAAAATTCAACGTGTGGTAGATGTCATACTGGTAACATCCCCACAACGTCAAGCTGTAACATTATTAGACGTTGATATTTGGACGTTGGCCTGACGATGAGTTCTGATGTCAACATGATTTTCATTTCATGATTTTCAACTTCTGCAGCGAGCAACGCCTCTGAAGCGACACCTATGGTCATGAGTTTTGGGTCATGACCGAAAGGACAAGATCTCGAATACAAGTGGCCGAAATGAGTTTTCTTCGAAGGGTGGAGCTCGGCATAGAGCCGCTGCTCCTCCACATCGAGAGAAGTCAGCTGAGGTGGCTCGGGCATCTGTTTCAGATGCCTCCTGGACGCCTACCTAGGGAGGTCCCCCAGGCATGTCCCACCGGGAGGACGGAAGAACACGCTGGAGGGACTATATCTCTCGGCTAGCCTGGGAACGCCTCGGGATCTCCCCGGAGGAGCTGGAGGAAGTGTCTGGGGAGACAGATGTCTGGCGTTCTCTCCTAAGACTGCTGCCCCCGCGACCCGGCCCTGGAAAAGTGTCAGAAGATGAATGAATGAGTGAATGAAGGATGGTGCTCCATCCCATACTTCATACATCTCAACATCAAAGGCGAAGAATATCAAGATGCTCCAGGATTGGTCAGCCCAGCACCCAGACATGAACATCACTGAGCATATGTGGGTGAGGATGAAAGAGAAAGCATGGAGGACGAAACCACAGAATATTGGCTATTCAGAGTTGTTTCTATAACATTGAAATATTGTGTTCTTGGGTGTTGCTATGCGTTTGTTATGTAGTTCATACAGACCGTAGTTGTTACAAGTTGTAGTGGGTGCAGAAGTGAAGCACTGAGGTCATCACATGATGATGGATCATCGGTGTCTGGTCATCCTCATATTGTAAGAATGGTTTCGTTATCTGGCTCTCAGCCCTTTTGACAGACGAGAGATGTTATCACACACACACACCTGGGGCAGGACGGTGCTCTCACAGGAATTTTGCTCCATAGTTCTGGGCTCTGTTCACTGTTAGAGTGAACAGTAATGACGTCCCATCAGGCTTTGCTCCTGCTGCAAAGGGGGCGCAGTGAGTACAGAGGGTCTGTGTAGCATCCGGTCAGCAAGGACACAGAGCAAAGAGCCAACACACCTGCAGCGCTGCGGAGATCATGCAAACAAGCAAGATAAATGGATCTGAAGTAGTTAAACTAAACTTTTGAAATAGTGTCTATGTTGTAAGCTACTAGCAAACGCATTAATGATGGATACAGTATATTAAGGCATTTTAAATGCTTCTGAATGAAATTTAATTGCTTTCCAAGCACTAACGATGAATTACTTTAATAATTGTTTACATAATTAAGCATCTGGACAAGCTAATTCACTAAATGATTTCCCAATAATAAAGGCATTTAATAGGAGGCAGTAAATATTTGTAAATATCTTAACGTTGCAGCGTTTTCATCTTAACGTTGCTGCATTTTCGTTTTAACATTGCTGCATTTTCATCTTAACGTTGCTGCATTTTCGTCTTACCGTTGCTGCATTTTCGTCTTACCGTTGCTTTATTTTCATCTTAACGTTGCTGCATTTTTGTCTTAACGTTGCTGCATTTTTATCTTAATGTTGCTGCATTTTCGTCTTAACGTTGCTGCATTTTCGTCTTACCGTTGCTGCATTTTCGTCTTACCATTGCTGCATTTTCGTCTTAACGTTGCTGCATTTTCGTTTTAACGCTGCTGAATTTTTGTCCTAACGTTGAGGCATTTTCGTCTTAACGTTGAAGCATTTTTGTCTTACAGTTGCTGCATTTTCGTCTTACAGTTGCTGCATTTTCGTCTTAATGTTCCAGCATTTTCGTCTCACCACTGCTGCATTTTCGTCTTAACGTTCCTGCATTTTCGTCTTAATGTTCCAGCATTTTCGTCTCACCACTGCTGCATTTTCGTCTTAATGTTCCAGCATTTTCGTCTCACCATTGCTGCATTTTCGTCTTAACGTTGCTGCATTTTCATTTGAACGTTGCTGCATTTTCGTCTTACCATTGCTGCATTTTCGTCTTAACGTTCCAGCATTTTCATTTTAACGTTGCTGCATTTTCGTCCTAACGTTGAGGCATTTTCGTCTTAACGATGAAGCATTTTCGTCTTACAGTTGCTGCATTTTCGTCCTAACGTTGAGGCATTTTCGTCTTAACGATGAAGCATTTTCGTCTTACAGTTGCTGCATTTTCATCCTAACATTGCTGCATTTTCGTCTTAACGTTCCAGCATTTTCATCTTAACGTTCCAGCATTTTCGTCTTAACGTTGCTGCATTTTCGTTTTAACGTTGCTGCATTTTCGTCTTAATGTTCCAGCGTTTTTGTCTTAATGTTTCAGCGTTTTTGTCTTAACGTTCCAGCGTTTTCATCTTAATGTTCAAGCATTTTCGTCTTGACGTTGTTGCATTTTTGTCGTAATGTTGCAGCATTTTTGTCCTAACATTGCTGCATTTCCGTCTTAACGATGCTGCGCTTTCGTCTTAACATTGCAGTGCTTTCATCTGAGCGTTGCTGCATTTTCGTCTCAACGTTGCTGTGTTTTATTTTAACGTTGCAGCGTTTTGTTTTAACATTGCAGGGATTTCGTCTTAGCATTACTGCATTTCCATTTCAATGTTGCTGCATTTTTTAAAACTATTTAGTAACATTCGATAGAAAAACTACTGAATTGGAGTAATTTGAGTATTTGTAATTTCTTACTTGAGTGTATGGGTATTTCTCAATGATTGGTTGCAGCTGGAAGGGCATCCGCTGCGTTAAACATATGCTGGATGAATTGGCGGTTCATTCCGCTGTGGCAACCCCAGATTGATGAAGGGACTAAGCCGGGAGTAAAAATGAATGAATGACTAATTTCTTACTTTACACAACAGCCTATAATCAGCCATTAAACCAATCGAGACCACTAAACCCTTAACCAACCAATGAACCAGTTGTACCTCTAAACCTGAAAATCAGAAACTAATGTATTTTGTAGTGTGCTCTTTTCAAGTACACTCAAGTGACCTTTTAGTTTTACAAATATTGTATCATCTGCAAGGCTAAAATATGCTTTGAAGACTTGAAGTACGCTACAAGTGTTTATCCAATACAGTAAGCACACTTCTAAGGGCGAGCGGTTGCCAGGTGGACTCGAATGCAGCATTATGACTGCAGGTCCACACTAAAGCTCATTCATTTTCCTTCGGCTTATTATCTTTTTCAGAGGTTGCCACAGCAGAATGAATCGCCAACTATTCCAGCACATGTTTTACATAGCAGATGCCCTTCCAGCTGCAACCCAGTAATAGGAAACACCCATACACACTCATTTACACATACACTACGGCCAATTTAGTTTATTCAATTCACCTATTGTGCATGTG
>NC_141033.1:2972500-2977500 GCF_052040795.2 Danio rerio
GGCCGCAACCCATCTCTGGGAAACATCCACACACACATTCACACACACACACTCATACACTACGGACAATTTAGCCTACCCAATTCACCTGTATCGCATGTCTTTGGACTGTGGGGGAAACCGGAGCACCCGGAGGAAACCCACGCGAAGGCAGGGAGAACATGCAAACTTCACACAGAAACGCCAACTGAGCCGAGGTTCGAACCAGTGACCCAGCGACCTTCTTGCAGTGAGGCGACAGCACTACCTACTGCGCCACTGCCTCGCCCTCGTCCAATTTCTATGCGTTTGGACTCTGGGGGAAACTGGAGCACCCGGAGGAAACCCACATCAACAAGGGGAGAACATGCAAACTCCACATAGAAATGTCAACTGGTCCATCCAGGACTCGAACCAGCGACCTTCTTGCTGTGAAGGGACAGTGCTAACCACTGAGCCGCCATGTCGCCAAACTGTAAACAAACTAAAATCAAAAAATATTAATCTGCTTCTCCGTGTTTGAGACCATCATATTGAAGCGTAAGATCATCTGAAGAAGATCGCAATGCTCAGATGTCTCCCTGATGTTTAGCAGCATCATAAGCGGGGCTGAATATATGCCCATCCAGCAGATGGGTTGAGTTATGATCAAAGTTCAGATGCGCACCACTATCTCTCTCTCTCATCTCCAAATGGACCAAACATATGGGCGTGAACCCCTGAATGTCTTCTCTATGCTGAGCTCTGACAGAATCACAGCTCATATGAAACAGACCTTACTTCTGACCGTAAATTCTGACTAGATGAGTTCAGTCGAAAAACACAGACCTGTAATGTTGGATTTGACCAAATTATATCATTCGTTCATTCGTTTTCCCTTATTTATCAGGGGTTGCCACAGTGTAATGAATCGGCAATTATTCCAGCATATGTTTTAGGGTGCTTTCACATCTGTAGTTCGCTTCATTTGGTCCGGACCAAGGGTAATAAATGATACATTGTTGCATCTTCTGCCGCCTTTGGGTCGTTTTCACACTGCTGGCTTTGGTCCAAACCAGTTGAAACAAACCAAAATGCAGTCATCTGACAAAATCCACATCTCTCATTGGCCAGATGTTGTTGAGCATATTTCCTAAACTGCTTATTGATTGGTCAGAATTCCCGTGCGGGAAAATTGTTAAAGTGCTGTCAACAATTTTTTGTCCTCCATATCCCATAATGCACAGCCTTACGGCCTACGGCAGCTGAATTAGTCCAAAAGGCGCAGTACTTTTTGCGGTTGGAGCTGTTTTAGTACGGATCATATTCTCACCACTAACAAACCGCTCCAGGGTTCGTTTGAAAGCGTACCGAGACCACCTCTTCAAGCAGGTCTCGGTACGCTTATTTGGTCCGCTTTTGGTGCGCACTCGAGTACGATTGCTGCATTCTCACCTGCTCAAACGAACCGCACCAAAAGGGGAAACGAACTTTAGTGCGATTCAATCTAACTACAGTAAATAAGGCAGGTGTTAAAGCACCCTTACACAGCAGATGCCCTTCAAGCCACAATTATATGTCACACTTATTTTTTATGACAATAAACACACTGGATTGTAGTGCCTAGACACTTTTTGAAGTACACTCACTGGCCACTTTATTAGGTACACTGCTGTTCAACTGCTCGACGCAAATTTCTAATCAGCCAATCACATGGCAGCAAATCAATGCATTTAGGCATGTTGACATGATCAAGACGATCTGCTGCAGTTCAAACCGAGCATCAGAATGGGGAACAAAGGTGATTTAAGTGACTTTGAACGTGGTTGTTGGTGCCAGATGGGCTGGTCTGAGTATTTCAGAAACTGCTGATCTACTGGGATTTTCATGCACAACCCTCTCTAGGGTTTACAGAGAATGATATGAAAAAGAGGAAATATCCAGTGAGCTGCAGATCCGTAGGTGCAAATGCCTTGTTGAGGCTAGAGGTCAGAGGAGAATGGCCGGACTGGTTCCAGCTAATAGACAACAGTAACTCAAATAAGCACTCGTTACAACTGAGATCTGCAGAAGAGCATCTCTGAACACACAACACATCCAACCTTGAGGCAGATGGGCTACAGCAGCAGAAGACCACACCGAGTGCTGCTCCTGTCAGCTAAGAACAGGAAACTGAGGCTACAACTGACACAAGATGACCAAAATTGGACAAAGATCAGAGATTCTGGATAAGTTGGTGGTTCATTCTGCTGTGGTGATCCCTGATGAATAAAGGGACTAAGGCAAATGAATGAATAAATTAATTACAAACCTCAGGGATTGGTCATTGTGAATCAGTTTTTGTATTTCAGTATACATGATCTAAATTCTCTCTCTCTTTTGTCTGATTTTGATTTGGAACAGATCTGTTGCACAGTGCTCCGCCCAAGGCAATGTGTGTATATGTGTACGCTTTGACAGTGATGTATGAGTCTCCGGTGTTTAAGGCACATGTTCGTATACACACCTACATGTGTGCGTCTGGTATACAGAACACACACTCTAACATTTGCCCCCTGTAATTCAACACATCGCTGCTGAAGAGTCGCTGACAGCAGATTTTCACATCCTCTCATAGTCTATACATAATGGCACTGTTTCAAATCATAGTGACCGGCCTACAGACAGCCTTATAAAGGCACAGTTCACACAAGAACTCAATGTTTAAAATCATTTACTCACTGCTTATGGATATAGTTTTTTTTTCAGATGAACAGAATGATGATAGGTCATATATGTCAACCAAGTCTCGAGATACCAACCAACAACATCACTTATTTGCTGAATGTCGGTCTTGTTCGAAGGAGTTTCGTTGTCCTTTTTTGTTTTAGGTGCCTTGACAAACAAATTGTTCTGTGATTTGGTTGCGGTAGCAATGGTGAATAGCTTTTCATTGGTGAATATAGTTCACCATGTGTCTTGGATATTTGTCCAGAAGCTGCTGATCTCGAGTTATTCTCACCTGTTTGTTAGCTGCGGTTAGTTCTTGGGCATTGATCTTCGTTAAACATGCAGTTCCTTCTTCACAATGCGGTGGACGCTCAAACTGTGGATGCTAGACTCCCATGAACAGATTTTTACACGCACACGCACACACACACACATACACGTTTGTTTTTGTGAAAAGTGGGGACATTACATAGGTTTCCATTCATTTTATACTGTCCAAACCGTATATTGTATTGCCCTCACCCCACCCCACCCCTAACCCCAACCATCACAGGAGTCATTGTCCTGCTTTACTGTCTGATTAGACTCATCCTGTGGGATTTCTAAGCTTTTTGAGTAATGAGGTTCTCATATTTACCTCCTTTTTTTAATACCTGTGTCATACCCATGTCATTATACAGATTTGTGTCCTGATATGTCACAAAAACACACACACACACACACACACACACACACACACACACACACACTTTTCATCTTGTAAAGTGGCATAGATATATACACTAAATATCGCATAGGGACCCTGAGCATGCGTCAATAGCGCCGCCATATTGGTACAGTGCTCCCAGGACAAGTGTCATTCAACCGCACTAGTCAAGACAGTGTTATTACGTGAAGATGCTGGACTTTAGCGCTGTCTATGGGTGTAGTAACGAGCAAACAAAGAAAACAAAGCACAAAGGCAGAACATTTCATAGGTAAGATTTAGTTTTTTAGGTTTTTGTATGTACTGAACTTGTGTGCTAAACAGGTAACGTTATTGATGATAACAGTCACTTACTGCATTCAGTATGAGTCAAAGCAGCTGAAACTCGCACTAAACACTCGGCTTATGCTAGTTTTGTTGAATAAAATCAGCAAACAATGCAAAAGAAATATGACAACAAGATGCTGCGCTGCCAGAAACTTGCATTATTGTCGGCTAAGTGAAGGAGTCGTTCAAAATGGAGATTGATTCACAAACGAATCGCTCCCTCTGTCAGTATGAGAAGTGAAAGCAGGAGAGGAGCTGTGTTTCAGGACATGATTAGATCAAATTTAAAAGGGAGGGTGAATAGTACATATCCATACACACAAACACAAGCTTTTTGTCAGGAATGCCCGTACGCTCACTGATCCATCAATGTAGAAAAGTGGTGTAAAATTATAATTTTCATAATTAAAACAAAAGTTGCATACTAACATCCAGGAAAACTCCCGATCATAGATATATGTGTATGTCTCTGGCTCTGGATGGCCACAGTCCTCCACTGCAGCTTGGTCCTGCATTCATTTCAAAGGAGCGCTACCCTGTACTAAAATGGCGGCTCTATTGACGCATTCCTTCTAAAAGACAACAACAGCGTAGGCGACA
The DNA here is from genome assembly GCF_052040795.2 of Danio rerio. Classification (NCBI taxonomy): domain Eukaryota; kingdom Metazoa; phylum Chordata; class Actinopteri; order Cypriniformes; family Danionidae; genus Danio; species Danio rerio. The sequence goes on from NC_141033.1 coordinate 2,976,801, forward strand.
TCTAATGTATATATCTATGGTAAAGTGGGGCATAATAAGTCAAGAGGACTAACAATTAAGTCTTTAGCTGTATATGTACAGTATGTTGAAATGGCTAGCATTGCTAACGTATAAATAAACAGAGATGTGCATATATAATGAGCGCAATACAGATTTTCTACACGTATATAATTTCCCAAATGAGGCTCCAGTTCATTTCGTGAACTGCCTCGGAAACTAAGTGAGGCAGTTCACTAGGTTTTGGAAACGCAGCCAGATTTGAGCAGCACATGTTGAAAGGAGAATATATATATGGACACCAAAGCTTCCACATAGCGGTTGCCATTGAGCAGAGATGGGAAAGGCCACATGAAAGATGCCGGACTCGAGCGTTTGGCAGGAGTATGACATCTCGGCTTCATCCCACCAGTATTTTTGCTAATTACAACCATGTTGTGTTTGAAGACACACTCGACTTCTTCTCTTCGCTGTGTGTCACAATACCAGACAAGATCAACACACACACACACACAACAACTCACATCTGCAGAGAAGCCAGCTGAAAAAATACGGCGGTTAATGACCCTACACAAAAGCCCGAGGGAGGGCAACCTTCCAAAGTTCATAGGAAAGATGAAGATATTTTTCATTCAGTCCTCGAGGCTGCGCGTCGCTTTCATGTTCTTTTGCATATCCATCGAATTTGGTAACAAGGGTTTTA
>NC_141033.1:3282500-3410000 GCF_052040795.2 Danio rerio
AACGGTCCTTGAAAATAACCAAGTCCAGTACACAAACACACACACACACACACACACACACACACACACACAGAGGCACGCACGCGTGATTTTTAAGTGTTTTGAATCACAACGACATCAACCATGTCCTCGTATATGACCATAGAATAAAATAAGGTCATACTCATGTCATTATACAAAAAACTGTCCTTGTAAACCACCAAAACCAGTATACACACACATGTTGGTATTGGCGGCTTACAGGGACACCCCAAAATGCATTGTATACAGTAAATACAACTTACTAGATGACCTTACATCAGCCCTACCCCTAAATCCGACACTCACAGGAAAAGTGTGGCAAAATTTGAATGTCAGAAGACCCCATTAAGTATGATTTTAAAGTGTTTTGAATCAACCATGTCCTCTTAAATTGCTATAATAGAATAAAATAAGGTCATACCCATGCCATTATACAAAAAAAGGTCCTTGAAAACAACCAAAGCCAGCACACAGACACACACGCACACACATAAATCTGTGGACTTTAGTGCACACCTTAGCAGAGTGGTACTTTAAATGACAAAGAGTGAAATACAGTGATCTCTAAAGACGGCTGTAGATGTGAAGACTGATAGCGTCTGAGTGCACACAGTACAAAACACATGCTTATCAAACCCACAAGAAGAAATTCCACATCACAGCCGTTCTGCTCCTCGACGAGTCGCTTTTGTGTGAAAATCTTTTGTGGCTATACAGAAAACACACCGACTGCCGGGGATGATCATTTGAGAACACCAAGTTACATCTTCCCTATTTAAACCTTGAATATCCTTCCAAATTATAACGTGATCTTAATATCATAATCTTATAATCTCTGTCGCTAGTTGAGACCCCTTAATATAAAGTCTTAATTTGTTCTTAAAGGGATAGTTCACTTAAAAATGGCAATTTCTCTGTCATGTTGTGCTTAAACCCGTATCACTCATGTTCATTGTTTACACACACTCAAGTGGCCTCACACTTCTTTCTACTGTTGAACATAAAACAAGATATTCTGAAGATTGCTGGGAAAAAAGGTTCTATTTACATCCATTCTTAGCACAAACACTATTAAAGTCAATGGCTATTTGCTCCCAACAATATTTAATATATCTTTATTATGTGTCCAACAGAAAACCCAACAGGGATGAGAAATTTTGACAGAATTTTTGGGTGAACTATCCCCTTTGGCTTTTCAAATGTATACTAATGCCATAAATAATAATCCACATCAATCAAAAAGTTGAATCGAACTCAATTAAAAATGCATTGTAGGTTTCATATGATGAACAGCCTTAATATAGGTTTTTATTTAAATACCATGAGCATTTCGGCAAAAGTGACGCAGTAATGAAATAAAAGGGAAGATACCAACGCAATCTCACAACAATTCGTAACTTTTTGATTTAGTGGCTAATTCGTATGAATTCATATGATCTAATTCGTACAATTTGGCTCGATTTGCTCACCACCCAATGACGGTTGGGGTTAGGTTAGGTGCCACGCCTCCTTTTTAAAGTCGTACATTTTCGCACGACTGAACTACTACTACGACTGAATTAGCCACTAAACTGACAAAACGTAAACTACTTACGTTTTCTCGTGAGATCAGGCTGGAAGATACACATTTGAATGCATGGTAACACTAGGTGGAAATATTATTCTACCCGAGCAGACCATTTGTGATCAGATAAATAAAAATTAAAAACTTAAACTTAACACCAGGTGAAAACATGACTTTAGTAGAACATAAAGCTCCCAGGTTTAATTACAAATAATTTAAATCAGGCACATGGCCTTTTTGTCCATGTCAATGACAATCTACAGATTTATTAGCCCCCCTGTTTATTTTTCCCCGTTTTCTGTTTAACAGAGACCAGATCTTTTCACCTTAAAAGTTTTAATAACTCATCTCTAATAACTGAGTTATTTTATCTTTGCCATGATGACAGTACATAAAAATCTGACTAGATATTTTTCAAGACACTTCTAGACATTTAAAGGCTTAACTAGGTTAATTAGGATAACTAGGCAGATTAGGGTAATTAGGCAAGTTATTTTATTCACCTTATTCTTAGCTGTCGAGCGGGCGTTGCCATTTGAATCTTTTTGTCTCGCGACTTCCGGTCTCATTCACTTCCATTCATTTTTTGACGTTAACAACTGCTCGTTACGCTGCTTGATGTTGCAATTTAATTTTTTCTTATTATATTATGCTACTTGGTCTGTATAGTCATGCAAACATTTGTTTGTTGAGCAAGTAGTTTGGCCATTTTCTGCCGTTTATTATTCCTAGTCATTTCTCCCATAGGCGACTGAATCGGAAGTTCTAAGACAATCGCGAAAACAGGCGCACTTCCGCATTTTAGAATAAGGTCAATACTGATGGTTTGTTCTGTAGACTATCGAGAAAAAAAAAATTAGCTTAAAGGGGCTAGAAGGGGCCAGAAGAAAAATATGATCAGACATACAGTGAAAATTTCCTTGCTCTGTTAAACATAATTTGGGAAATATTTAAAAAAGAAAAAAAAAATCAAAGGGGGAGCGAATAATTCTGACTTCAACTGTATGTTATAATATATTCTGTCTGTTTAATATATAATATAAGAGACTTGCTTTGTTTACCAATTAAGTGGATCTAAATGGATTTGCGTTGTAAAATAGATAAATGTCACAAAGGTATTATTTTTTATTTCATATATTAAGTTTTGGATTCTCACAAAATCTTTCTGCATAAATCCACATATTTTTTTTCCAAATTTTTAACAGAAACCTCAACAGATTCCTAGTTATGACTCATAGCTCATGAGGAAGGAAAAAAAATCTATATTTTAAAAAATGGTATATTTTCTCAAATATGAATCAAAACGGAAAGGTTGAAGATCTTTAAAGTACATTTAAATATGCACTTGATACTTGGATGAGGCTAATTTAACATTGATAACTGGTTCAATTCGGCGATCAGCCTTTTCCCCTTTATTCACACATGAACTGTGACTCCTGTTGTAGTTAAAGTTAGTTTAGAGCATGCATTAACTCATCATTAGTTCATAGTAAAGTAATGTTTAGTTCACATATTAATCATTATTCATGTGCTGTTATTGTAAAAAGTTACCGATTGTTTACAGTGTAAAAACACAAAACAATTTCCAACATATGTTTCCTATCTGGACTTTTACAACCATACTGCATATTTACATCTTTATTCTTGTGTTTTCTCCAGCGCGTTCGGATGCAAACCTTTCCACATCAGGAGAACTGGACAGAAAGTTGTAAAGGTCAGAACACAGTAACCTGCAGCAGCTGAAGCCTCCAACACACACACACACACACACACACACACACACACACACACACACACACACACACACACACACACCATTCCTGTGGACCGCAGAATGCTAATGTCGCTAATCCTCCTCCAGGGCTGTTAGCGCAAACGCCGCCACACTTTTCTTATGCAAATGGTGGCGGACGCAGTAATCGCAGCCGGACCCGCCTGGGGACTCGCAGACTACTGGCAAATATCAGAATTATAGCAGGAAAAAAAGGGCTCACATTTGTCTAAAAATAATTAAAGATAAAGACTACAGAGGGATGACATGCTGTTTCCATGGCAATATAGAAAGAAGTGTAACAGTGCGAGGTGAACTTTTTTAGTACACACACACACACACACACACACACACACACACACACACACACACACACATGGAAAGAGACTAGTTTTTTTACTAGTGGAGTTATCTAAGGTCACAGACACAGTTACACACAGGTGACATGACTTTTAATCTGGACTACAAAGAGTACTAATCATATCCGAGACATATTTAAGCTTGTACAGTAATAAGGCCACATTACCGGACTACTTTTTAGCTTAGCAAATCAATAAAGGCATTATTATATGACGGTCTGTTTTGCAAAGGCATAGGAGGCCCTGTTTAATCTTGAGATTTTAGGTTTTTATGTGGTTTTTGTTAGTCTAAAGTAAAACTTTCAGAAGTTTCATTCGTTAAGTCTAACTGCTCAGTCTGAAACATCTGTCCTTCCTCACGCTACGCTAAACTCTGATCGAACATAAAATGAATTATTGTAAAGTTGTCTAACTGCACTTTTCTACATGATGTTTAAAACTTTGTAGTCTGTTTAATAACTTTGATCCATCAATCACAAACTTAACTACTCAAAAAAGACAGTGGTGATGATGATCATCATCATAATGCAGTATTTATTCATTAATTTCATCAGCTTAGTCCCTTATTTATCCACCACAACGGAATGAACCGTCAGCTATTCCAGCATGTGTTTTACGCAGTGGATGGCCTTTCAGCTGCAACCCAGTACTGGGAAACATCCATACACATTAATTCACACACACTTATACACAAGGCCAATTTAGTTTATTAAATTTTCCTACGTGTTTGAAACGTTAATAAATTAAAAGGCAGCAAAAATGGCAATACTTTACGATGGGATTTCATTTAAACGCAGCCCTGGTGAAAATAAACTAAAATAAATATTAAATACTAAAATAAGTAAGACATTAAAATAAAATAAAATTAAAATTAAATATTAAAATAAATGAAACATTAAAATATAATATTAAATGTTAAAATGAATGAAATTTATAAAATAAACTAAAATAAATATTAAATATTAAAATAAATGAAACATTAAAATAATATATTAAATGTTTAAATAAATAAAATATTAAAATAAAATAAATATTAAAATAAACAAAGCATTAAAATAACATAATAAATGTTAAAGTAAATGAAATATTTAAATAAAATAAAGTTAAATAAAAGTAAATAAAAATATTTTGTAAAATTAAATTGAATTAAAGTGAATAAAATGAATTGAATATAAATTAAATAATAAATTAAATATAAATCAAATATTTAAATAGAATTTAATTAAATAAAAGTAAAGAAAATATAAAAACTAAATTAGATATTAAGATAAATTAAATAAAAGTAAATAGAATAAAAAAACACTTCAAAAAGATATTTGTTTTTTTATCTACTTATTTAAAATGAGTTGAAACAATACAATTCTTGAGTTTTTTGGGACAACCTAATTGTTTTATGTTTAATCCACTTAAATTTGTAAAAATAAGTTAACGTAATCCTTTGTTGCTCCAACCTAGCATCAATCAATCAATCAATCAATCAATCAATCAATCAATCAATCAATCAATCAATCAATCAATCAATCAATCAATCAATCAATCAATCAGGTTATTAAATTTGGTGATAAATGTTAGTGATAATACTGCTCTAATAATTACCTGTACTGTAGTCTATATAGCGGAGAAAAAGAAATAGAAGCTGTAAGTAGCTGAATTTCAGGGTGGAGGATCTCTGTCATGTTGGTCTCAACAAAGTTAGACAAGCAATACCTAAAAGCTGTGTTATTATTTTATTACTATTATTACTATTATTATTTTATCAGTATTATTGCAGCTTCAGTCATGGTAGCCAGAGGAATACATTTTTTCTCTGATTAAATATGCACATTTAAATGTGCCCAAGGAAGAGACTACTTTTGATTTAGTTCTGTCCTGCAGTGTTTCCCAACCTTGTTCCTGAAGGCACACCAACAATACACATTTTTAACCACTTCCTATTCAAACACACCTGAATCAACTCATCAGCACATTAGAAGAGATTCGAAAACCTGAAGTTAATGGGTCAGATAAGGATACATCCAATACATGAACTGTTGGTGTGCCTCTGGGAACAGGGTTGGGAGACACTGCTGTCACCAAACCTTCAATACACTGTAAAAAATAAATCTGTAAAATTTACGGTAAAAAACCGGCAGCTGTGGTTGCCAGTACTTTACCGTTAAAAACACGGTACAAACCGTAAAAGTAATTTTTCATTTTTACGGTAAATTACTGTATTTTATTAATTTATAGAGGTTATATGTCTGTGTTTTGAATGATCAACATCTACACATCTTTTGTTTCACAGTTAGACACGTTAGCACACCCACATGACGAAGGTGGTGATGAAGTTACAAAATGAGCCAATGCTAATCACAATCAACTTTTCCCATAAGCAAAAAAGAGTATCAACATATAGAAGGTGCTCAGTGTCATTCACACAGCTACTGAACACCAGTATGGTAACATGCATAAAATTAAAGTCATGAAATAAACATTGTTTATCAACATTAGATGTAACATAAATCTCTAATGTACATAACTGATGGGGAAACAACTTAAAAGATCCATATTAATGTCAACCAAATGCATAAAAAGTGATGTGCCATGCAGGGAATTCTGGGAAAGTCAATTTACGGTTATTCGCCGTATATATTAAGGAAACATACTGTTAACCAGGTTATGGATTTGTACTGTAGCATTTTTACAGTTTTTTACCGTTGAAATCACAGCCATTTTTTACAGTGTAGAAAGAAAATCCCTTTGAATAAAGTTTATTCATTGGAGGACAACTCTTTAATATAGCTTAATTAAACAATGAGCGTATATACAACTTAAAGAAACAAACCAAACCCCAAAACTAAAGCCAACCGTCACTAGGTGATCGTATGAAACTATACAAATGAGATCACACGAATCCATAAGAATTAGCCAATAAATCAAACTGTTTTTGGCGTCATGGACTTTCCAGATTAATAAAGGGACTAATCTGAAAAGAAAATGAATGAATGAATCAAAAAGTTACCAATTGCTGTGAGATATTTTTGGAATAACAGAGTCAGGAATGAAGCAGTGATAATGCTGTAGGCATCTGGCAGAAGAGGTTGTGTTGATGTTAACGCAGAAACACTCTTGAGCAGCACACTGTAGTAAGACCTGACACCTCAAATGAGAGCCGAAGAAAGATGCACTGCGATGAGGGGAAAAGTCCCACAGTGAGACAAAGAAACTCGGATTGATTTTATTTGGTCATGCTGGAGGATTCACCATCTGCCAGGCACAACTATGATAAAACGTCTGCCAAAGCAACAGCACAACAACAAAAAAAAAAGCCTGTACATCTCACGCTCTGCTGGTCAATATGTGTTTAGCCTCCCGCACAATTGAATTGATCAGTTGTGCTGTGTCACACAATTCAATTTCACTTACAAAAGAAAACACTTTACAACATAATCAAATCAATACAGACTCCCGCTAATCACCGCCTTCCCCTCGAAACAGACATCTTTTGTTGGTGTAGTGTCACGACAATTTACTTGTCGAACACTACAGAGCACTTCAAGTCGTCAAACGCTACGCCGACTATTTGGGAGAGGGATCAAAAGATACAAACAACAGGAGGAAGATCAAAGTTTTGACTGCGACCCCTTCTTTTTGATCTGAGTTACAAAGACGCCATCGCAAGCCTGGCATGATTGTTAAAGCCTCATTTAGCTACTTCCATAGCTTAATTACTATTCGCAGTTTGCCGGCAGGGAAGCGGCTTAATGTATAGTGCTTCCCGCTGACTGACACAGCTGTTTGAGTCACGCTTCAGAAATGTTTTAGGAAATGAAACCAGCGGGCCCATTGCATTTCTAAATTTAATCCAACCGCAGGGGTTAGTTAGCTGCTTAATGTGGATCTTATGGTGCTAGCGCACTGCATTCCTTAGAAAAGCTCAGTACAACAGCACTTCCCTCGGCAGGAGATAATGAGCCACTGATGCTTTTTTAAACTCGACCACCAGTTTACTTTCTTCAGCATGTTAAATGGGCAGGCGTCCCCAAACTTTTCAGCCTGTGACCCCCGAAATAACAATTCCAGTGACTCACGACCCCCACTATCCTCGAAGCCTACTTATATCCATTCAGTGGCGACACATTTATGTGGCCAAACGAAATGGTACGATTTTCAAATCAGAGAGCTGTCTGATTAGGGAAAACTCATGAAGTATAAACAAGCCCACTGTGTCCCGGACCAAATCATCTGTAGTCTGGTCCATCTTTTGGCAGATCATTGATGGAAACTGAGGGTGGTGCACAGGTGTTGTTCATTAACACTTATCCCACTGGCCTTGCTCTGTTCCCACGGCTCTTGGCCCTGTTTCAGTGTCACATACCCTCATCAGGCCAGGGCCTTTATCTTTGAGATTGCGCTCTGCTAATCCCAGACCAGCAGAGGCCAACACGTCAACTGAACATCCAACGGTAAAAGGACAGAGAAGGTGAGGGAAAGGATATGGAAGCCTGAGAAGAGACAGAAGTGATAGAGGGTTGCCAGGTCCAAGTAAATTTTAAAACCTAATGACAACTCAGGGTGCTTTCACACCTGTGAATCGATTCAGTTGTTCCGAAACAGAGATTACAAATGTTACATTGTTGCTCTTTGCTCTTGGAGCGGTTCGCTTTCACACTGCAAAGTTTCTAATCGGACCAAAAGAGCTAAAACAAGTCACGTGTGAGTAAACTCTCCTCACATTGGTCAGAGGGTCAGGGTTTATTTTGCAGCGTCCCGCTGAACTGTCAGGAGAGGTGGTGGTTTGGTGGTGATTGACAGGGTGCGCGCACGCGATGTGTCTGAGGAGAGATGCGGTGGGGAGGCGTGAGAAGGGTGCGAGACGATGCCTATTTGAGGACCTGGAGGGAGACGCGACATTACCAGAAGATCATCACTCGTTTGCGGGCATCCGGAGACTCGCGAAACTTCCCGCGCTACTCATAATTCTCTCTTCATATAGCCGTATGACTATTACATATCCATAAAACACTGTGATATAACCGCGCTCGGATCGGATCGCTTTCTCACTGCAATCGAACCGCTCCAGGGTTCGTTTCAATCGAGCCGAGACCACCTCACTCAGGCGATCTCGGAGCGATTACTTTGGCGCGGAACAGAGCGCGATTGCCCTGTTCACATATCCCAAACAAACCGCACTAACTGGGCAATCGAGACACGTTCCGAAACAAAAGTGTATATGTGAAAGCACCCTCAAACTCAACTCTTTTTCTTGTTCAACTTCAATTGCTGGATTCCTACAAAGGGGAAGGTTTACCATATCTTCTCTGATATTTTGTAATACTCATAGATACAGCATATGGACTCAGCAGCACAGAAATATCTTTGGATATGAAAAATTAAAGGATTAAAGTAAAACTGCGATCTTTTCCAACACTTTCTTCACCTCAGGGAGCTTTGGTGAAATCCAGAATTATATACTGTAATACTCATAGATACAGGATATGGACCTTGTCATACACCACAATGCAACCCCAGTGTTTTGTGCTAGTTTCAGCCTGGCACAGTTATCATTTTAACTGTCTGTGCTACATTGTTTAAATAGCAAAAGCATTTGTGCTGATTTGAGTGCCCATAGGTGTGCTGATTGGAAAAGGAGGTTTATTAACCAGGTAAACTCTGCTGACCCGGTACCGGGTCCGTGACGTCATAGACTTTTGCTCTAAGATTTTAAGGGCTAGCTTTGCACCAGACCCCCGTAAGTGGTTTCGTTTGAAAGTGTAGAATCTATATTTTATGCACAAATGCATCACTTTGGTTTTTATCCCACTGTACAAAAGTTATTCACACTTAAATACACAGTATTTTGGATACCCGAGCTGGGTATTGAACATTGGTTCATTTTCATATTTTTCATATGGTTCATATATGACACATGTACAAGTTATAGCTCAAATGAAAGCTCTTGCCGGTGCTCATACGGTTCTAGCATTCTTTTTACTGAATTATATTCACATATCAAACAGTTGCCGAATGAATCACAGTGTTTCCATGGCGCAGAAGTGAAAACAATACATTTATGATCAATAAGCAGCCCCAGATAGCACAGACAGCTGTCATCTCTTACCTTATGCCGTGCGCTTCAGGGCCATTCTCCTCTGTTTTTGAGGTGATGTGCATAAGTAATACTTTTATATGTCTGACGTGCTCCAAACACAGTGAATTATGTTTGATCAAACAAAAGAATAGTGAAATATGAAAACAATGATCGCTCCCTGTGGCTTGTACAGCACCTCTCATCAGTTAGAATACAATAACTTTAGCATAGATTATGGTAGAGACATTTTTCTTTTTTCCTATGATTACAGACATGTGCAGGAACCACCAAAATTAATTACAGCATGCTATACCACACAGAACCTAAAAGGTACACTTTCAAATATGAGTTTATAAAAAAAATACAATAAGCGCCTCTTTTTTAGGTGTTTATTGTGACGCAGACAACATATACAGTTATTTTAAACACTTTCAATAGTGTTTTATAAAAATTCAAAGGGTTTTCTTTAAAATGGTACCAAATTTTTGCATTTGCACCTCTGCATGTGAATTTGGCAAGCTTTGAAATTTGGGTAGGCAAAATCCAGGCGGAAATCCCAAAATAACAGCAGAGTTTAACTGGTTAAGGTGCATTGTTGATGATGCTATTCTACGGAAACTAAAAAAAGATCACTAAAATTGACCAACTAGAAGCTAGTCTGCAGTCGCAATGGTGCAGTTGCAATGGTGCAGTTGCAATTGTTATTTAAAGAGCATTTTAATGATTGACGTTGCTTATTACACATACAGGGATGCACAGCAGCACAGAAATTATTAAAGCACAGAAAGGATTAAAGCAAAACCGTGACCTCCTCCAAAACTTTTATCACCTCAGGGGGCTTTGGTTGGAATACGAATTGTTCTGTGGATGTAGTTTTACCCTCCTGCAGACATAGATTACCAGTGAAGCATTCAGTTTCAAAGTTATAAAGTCTGGCATGTATATTGTGAACGCACCATGGCACTTCAGACCATGTGCATAGATTGTTAAAATAGAGCCTTATGTCTAGTACTGACTGACTTTCTGCACACCGAACACTTCCAGGCGATTTTCTTAGATGTAACATTTTGGCATGTTATGAAAATAAACACATTGCCGTAAGGTTTTTATTTTTTTTTAATTTTTATCCATATAAGTAAAGAACATGATTATATCAGGTCATGGCCTTTATACGTTTAAGCTACATGGGTGACAACTGCGCAGAAATAGCCAGCTTTCTGCAGCTCAGACACATTCAGGGACAAAAAGAGAAATTCTGGGTTGCATTATTCCCCGCGTGATTTTGATCTTTAATGCGATCTATTGTTTTCACTTTGAGCTGTAAGAAGATTGTCTTGGTTCTGCTTGCCTTGGGGACATCAGTCAAAAATAACATTACCTTAGATGATGAAACTACTTCTGCTCAACCGTTTATAAAAAACACAGCAGGAGCTGTAAGTGTTCACAGACACATAAGAAGTGTTTTGTTCATGATAGCAGACGTGATGATGGAGGCAGGCTGTGTGTGACGCAATGACACGACAATGACTTTTCTCCTGAATAATAATTGAGGATGACATGGCTGTTTAGTCTTGTACTGTTTCTAGTCTTGGACTTAAGTTATGATATTAGCAAGCAGGGCGAGGCAGTGGCGCAGTAGGTAGTGCTGTCGCCTCACAGCAAGAAGGTCGCTGGTTCGAACCTCGGCTCAGTTGGCGTTTCTATATGGAGTTTGCATGTTCTCCCTGCCTTCGCGTGGGTTTCCTCCGGGTGCTCCGGTTTCCCCCACAGTCCAAAGACATGCGGTACAGGTGAATTGGGCAGGCTAAATTGTCCGTAGTGTATGAGTGTGTGTGTGGATGTTTCCCAGAGATGGGTTGCGGCTGGAAGGGCATCCGCTGCATAAAAACTTGCTGGATAAGTTGGCGGTTCATTCCGCTGTGGTGACCCCGGATTAATAAAGGGACTAAGCTGACAAGAAAATGAATGAATGAATGAATATTTTCATATATTCTTAGCAGGGCCATCAAATTTAGGTGTAATTCATCAAAAATGTTGGCAGTGGCTGGAAACAAACAAAAAAATCCAGAAAAATGCTAAAAAAATTAGAAGAGTTAACGAAGGGTTAAGCAAACTGTTGACTAATAAATCATCATCCATACTAGGATTCTGCATTTAATGTCAGTGAACGGAGAATGCTTTAAAAAGAGTCAATATGGCCCCAGAGAGTTTTACACCCCCACTCTTCCCTCATGGCCTGTTGAGTTTTTTTTTTGGCTGCAAATTTTAGACACCGGAGGAGAAACTGGGATCCCTGACAAAGCCTCATAAACGAGTCTCTATCATCTCTGGCCTACAGCCTCATAACCTTTGATAGCCTGGCACCAGGGCCAAGGTCATTGATGTAGCGGGGCCCGTGTCTGACACCTCACATCTGACAGGCCTTTGTTGCGTTACCCTCCTTTCCCCCGCTCGTTTTTGGAAACTAAAACGCGAGCGGTCACCTTTACAACTCCGCCATACTCAGTTAACATCAGCTTATCCCAACAAATCAGACGCTGATTGTGAGTCGAGCGGCCAGAATTAGCATTTGAAAGCTCAATCAAAAGCCAAGTACTTAAAGAATGCTTAATTATGTAGATGATCAATACGCCTCTCCTCCCCTGCCTGTGAACCCATGACATTTCCAATAAAGAGCAGGCATTAGAAATGACAGGCTTCTCCTCTTCAGACTGACAGAGATCACCAACACATCCAGCTGCAAGCTTTTAGTAGCCAGGCACATTCATTTATTTGAAAACAAGTGTTACAAGAATAATGGCTAAAGTTTTTGAAATAAAAAGCTTGTCGTATAGAAATAACTGAAAAAGAATGCATTGAATTATTGCATTTGAATGACTTGGGGGTTATAGTTTAGGTTTTATTATTGAGGCACGCTGTGAGTAAAATTACAGCTAGTTTGTTTATGTTTACCGTGAAGTATTGTGTCAAAATGCGAGATAGTGAAAGGCTCATGGATGGATGAAGTTAAACTCCGGGTGAGTTTTCTTCTGTGTTTGTTTGGCACGTCTTAATTATTGTGCAGTCTGACGTTGTGACAACTTAGGGATCATTCACACCCAATGCGTCCTTACTTCTAAAAATGCAAGTTGCAAAGTTCAAGGATGGGTTTATAAAAAGTGCAGTCTCAAAAATAATAAATTTACAAAATCCAATTCATAAATTCAACACAATTCGTAAATACACAAATCCAATGCATCAATTCAAAACACTATTCCTAAATACACAAATCCAATTCATCATTTAAAAACACTATTCGTAAAGACACAAATCCAACTCGGCATTTCAAAACACTTCGTAAAGACACAAATCCAATTCGGCATTTCAAAACACTATTCGTAAAGACACAAATCCAATTCGTCATTTCAAAACACTATTCGTAAATACACAAATCCAATTCGTCATTTCAAAACACTATTCGTAAATACACAAATCCAATTCGTCATTTCAAAACACTAATCATAAATACATAAATCCAATTCGTCATTTCAAAACACTATTCGTAAATACACAAATCCAATTCGTCATTTCAAAACACTATTCGTAAATACACAAATCCAATTCGTCATTTCAAAACACTATTCGTAAATACACAAATCCAATTCGTCATTTCAAAACACTATTCGTAAATACACAAATCCAATTCGTCATTTCAAAACACTATTCGTAAATACATAAATCCAATTCGTCATTTCAAAACACTATTCATAAATACATAAATCCAATTCGGCATTTCAAAACACTATTCGTAAATACACAAATCCAGTTCGGCATTTCAAAACACTATTCGTAAATACACAAATCCAGTTCGGCATTTCAAAACACTATTCGTAGATAAACAAATCCAATTCGTCATTTCAAAACACTATTCGTAAATACATAAATCCAATTCGGCATTTCAAAACACTATTCGTAAATACATAAATCCAATTCGGCATTTCAAAACACTATTCGTAAATACATAAATCCAATTCGGCATTTCAAAACACTATTCGTAAATACATAAATCCAATTCGGCATTTCAAAACACTATTCGTAAATACACAAATCCAGTTCGGCATTTCAAAACACTATTCGTAGATAAACAAATCCAATTCGTCATTTCAAAACATTATTCCTAAATACACAAATCCAATTCGCCTTTTTAAAACACTATTCGTAAATACATAAATCCAATTCGGCATTTCAAAACACTGTTCGTAAATACACAAATCCAGTTCGGCATTTCAAAACACTATTCGTAGATACACAAATCCAATTCGTCATTTCAAAACACTATTCGTAAATACACAAATCCAATTCGTCATTTCAAAACACTATTCGTAAATACACAAATCCAATTCGTCATTTCAAAACACTATTCGTAAATACACAAATCCAATTCGTCATTTCAAAACACTATTCGTAAATACATAAATCCAATTCGTCATTTCAAAACACTATTCATAAATACATAAATCCAATTCGGCATTTCAAAACACTATTCGTAAATACACAAATCCAGTTCGGCATTTCAAAACACTATTCGTAAATACACAAATCCAGTTCGGCATTTCAAAACACTATTCGTAGATAAACAAATCCAATTCGTCATTTCAAAACACTATTCGTAAATACATAAATCCAATTCGGCATTTCAAAACACTATTCGTAAATACATAAATCCAATTCGGCATTTCAAAACACTATTCGTAAATACATAAATCCAATTCGGCATTTCAAAACACTATTCGTAAATACATAAATCCAATTCGGCATTTCAAAACACTATTCGTAAATACACAAATCCAGTTCGGCATTTCAAAACACTATTCGTAGATAAACAAATCCAATTCGTCATTTCAAAACATTATTCCTAAATACACAAATCCAATTCGCCTTTTTAAAACACTATTCGTAAATACATAAATCCAATTCGGCATTTCAAAACACTGTTCGTAAATACACAAATCCAGTTCGGCATTTCAAAACACTATTCGTAGATACACAAATCCAATTCGTCATTTCAGAACACTATTCGTAAATACACAAATCCAGTTCGGCATTTCAAAACACTATTCGTAGATACACAAATCCAATTCGTCATTTCAGAACACTATTCGTAAATACATAAATCCAATTCGTCATTTCAAAACACTATTCCTAAATACACAAATCCAATTTGTTATTTCAAAACACTGTGTGTAAATACATAAATCAAATTTGCCATTTCAAAACACTATTCATAAATACATAAACCCAAGTCGGCATTTCAAAACACTATTCGTAAATAGAATTTATTAATGATTTGTATGAAATATTTTTGATTTGTATATTCAAAAATTGTGCCCCATTATAGTGAAGGGAACTTTTTACTGCTCAGTGAGCACCGTCTTTCGGATGCGACGTTAAACTGAAAAATGTAAAAAAGCGCTATATAAATGCAAGGAATTATTATTATTATATTTGTGCAATCTGACATCCTACAATTGTTTAGGATTATTACAAAAAATAAATAAACCTCTCATAGTGTAAGCCGGGCTTTACACTTCAAATGAGTCTTTTAGGTGTGCTTCAGGTGTAAGAAGCCTGATTTAGCATGTCAGGTGTTTAGCTGTCGATAACCAAACCCTGATGTGTATCTGTTCACAGCGACTGCATGCTGCTGTTTTTGTGATAGCCAAGAAAACACCAGAGGAGTTGAAGAGGAAGGTTTTCAGAGTCTCAGACCGAGGGTTCAACACTGATTCATGAAAAGCAGAAAGCCTGGGATAATACAGGAGGAGAGCGATGCTACCGCGGATCAGAAATGACCCAACAGACCTGTTAATACGCATTCAGACTCGTGTAAATCTGAGAAACAAAGGGACGAGGCTAATCGCCTCCCGCAGATAAGACGCGCTCATTCATGCTCCGCTCAAACACTTCAACTCAATAACCCTTTAAAATGAATACACTCGCTTGTGTGTGATTTAAAGAGGATTTCTGTTCAAGATAGATCTCAGACTTTCAGGAATATGCTCTCTGGTATTTCCTTCAATTTAACAGCGGTTAGAAATATCACTTGATTATTTTCTAGAGGTGTAACGGTGTGTGAAATTGACAAAGAATTGTGGCATTGTGTGTGCATTTCAAGGCAGTTTTTACATTGTACATTCATTCATTCATTTTCGGATTAATCACAGTAATCCGGGGTCGCCACAGCGGAATGAACCGCCAACTTATCCAGCACATTTTTACGCAGCGGATGCCCTTCCAGCCGCAACCCATCTCTGGGAAATACATTGCAAAGCTAAGCATAATTATTCATTATTTTTACTACGGCTTAGTCCCTTATTTATCAGGGGTCGCCACAGCAGAATGACCCGCCAACTACTCCAACATATGTTTTACACACTGAATGGCCTTCCAGTCGCAACCCAGTACTGGGAAACACCAATACACTCTTATTCACACACACACACACACACGCACTCATACACGAAGGCCAATTTTGCTTACCCAACTCACCTATAGTGCATGTGTTTGGACTGTGGGGGAAACCGGAACATCCGAGAAAATCCCATGCCAACATGGGGAGAACATGCAAACTCCACTCAGAAACACCAACTGGCCCAGCAGTATCAGTATGTTCCACCAGTGTGAAATGCAAGTAAATGGATGTGGAAAGTGTTGTCAATATGTTTCCATCCACCTATTTTATGCGCATTTTGCAAATACGCATAAAAAAAAAACCTGATGGAAACGCCATGATGCGCATACATTTTGAAAATGCGCATAAAAAACTTATGCGCCTAACTGGGTAGGATAAACTTTTTATTCGATAAGAAAAGATGCGCATAAACTGCGATGGAAACACTTTTACCGCACAAACTCCAGCATGCGCATTAAAAAAGGTCATGTGATTTTGTTGAAAGAGATCACGTGATGCTTAAAATGTGTGTGAATGGACAAAACATCAGGCTGAGCACATTATAAAACATCTGAAATGTTATTTTGGTCATTATAAAACGCCTTACCGTTTCAGTATTACTGTTATTATATTATTAATGACCTCCAGAATCAAGAGCGCCTGTGCTCCGCGTCTGACACCTTCAAACGCCACTGCGCGCTCACTGCTTGTCAGGATTGTCTTCTGAGGCGCATTCATTTAGAAAAGATTGATGCAGCTTCTCCTACTGCAGCAAATGCAGTTTTTACTGTTGATGTTTGGCGCCAGTTAATCAGGAAGTGACGATTTTTTTCACTTTGACTTGTTGGATGGAAACGATGCTTCATTCGCACAACTTTTACGCGATAATCGAGTTTTGCGCATAAAGTTTATTTGCTTTTTTGGATAGAAACATAGCTATTGATAGTGTATAGATGCAAAACAAAGCGTAATGCCCAAATTGGAGCGCAGCTCTGGCCAACTGCCAAATGATGGGGCTTAAATAAGAGCGCTGGCCAGCATCAGGTGTGCTGAAGGCACGCCCCCAATCTAGAATCAATCCAACACACCGAAAACAACAACAACGCAGTCCTAACATAAGCCTTTAGTTAAGCTTAAATGCACTTTAAGCTTACTGCTAGTATCTTGAAGAATATCTAGTTAAATATTATGTGCTGTCATCATCGCAAAGATAAAAATAAATCAGTTATTAGAAATGAGTTATTAAAACTATTGTGATTAGAAATGTGCTGAAAACATCTTCTTTACGTTAAACAGAAATGGAAGAACATAAGATATACAGGGGGGTGAATAAATAAGACCAGGTGTAAATATGACTGATATGAGATGATGGGTTGGCTGTATCTCAGTGTTGGATGGTAAAATCTATAAAGCGCTTTACAACAGACAGCTCTTCAATATGTCAACTCCAGTTTCAATAGGAAATACACAATTACTGGAAATAAGACTCTTTCTGAAGGCCTTTATCAGCTCGGCACGATCAATGAAAGAATAGCATTAAAAATCAGTGTGTTGTGTGAACCGGAATGACTTCATTATCGTGATGTATTTCTAGCTGGAACTGTATACAGTAGTTTTATTCAAACTATTTTTAAACTCATGTTTGAAAAGGAGATGTTACGGCTGTTTCCACTTCGCCATGACTTTATATTCTATACACTGATTACTTCTGTTCAGTGACAAGACTTTTGTCTAAGCAAAGTCAGACCTTACTGTCCTAATTACATCATTAATAATAAAGACATGATCATATTTTATTTTGGTAAAAAAAAGTGTAATCTAGAGGCCTTTGCCTTTCATTTAAAGAGCCCATATTATGGGTTTTTGAAAATTCCCCTCCATGTAGTGTGTAACACAGCTCTAAGTGAAGTGAAGTATCCAGCTAAGGCTTAAATCTGTAAGAGTACAGTGTTTAAAACGGTTGATTCATCTATAAAAGAGTCGACTCATAGTGCTTCAAACGAGTCGCCTTAATACAGAGTCATTAGGTGTTTCGCCATGACGTACTAACGAAACCAAGTTATTCACGTGCACGCGCAAACCCGGGAGATTTCAAACCTGAGGCCCCGCCCTCTGACGCAGAAACCCAGACACACACACACACACCCACAAACACACACACACAAACATGCCGTTTGATTGAAGTCACACTGCAGATGGATATTATCGAGTCTCTACCCAAAGATGAAACCTCAGCATAAAAACCAAGCAGTTGGAAACTACTGGAAACTTCTGCAAACTACATGCTACAAAGAATACTTCATCAGCGTTTGTTAAAGGAAGGATCAGTAAAGAGTAACTTACTGATGGACGTCAGGATGGGTTTCTTCCTCCATTTCTCAAGTGTAAGTACGTGCGATTAAAGTTGTTGCCTCGTTTACTCTTTACTTTTTGCTCACTCAATAAAATAGTTAGTCATCTGTATTTTCAAGTCCATCGACTGTATTTACATTGACCCACTGGCAGCTAAAATCCACGCCTACACTATCGAGCGTGCACGAACTCTGATTACTTTTATATTGCTGATTAGCTGTTTGGCATTTCACTCTGACTGAAGGCAGTCGACCAATCGCAACAGGCTGTCATTGGTCCAATCAGCGCAGATTAGCTTCGCACTAAGGACGGGTTTGGGAACAAATGAATCACTGGACGATTCATACGGGAGTCGCTGGAATAATCAGGTAAAAATAAATGCAGATTATAAGACCATGAAAGTGTTTTTTGACCTTGCATGCATATTAGACTGTTGTTAGAGACCCGTACAACCAAGATATGACCCTATTTCATGTATAATATGGGCTCTTTAAGAAACCTCTGATACTGAATGAGTAGTCAAATTCTTATTTGTTGTTCCTAAAACTTGAATAGACGACAATAATTTTGTCAGGTGGTGTATTTACTAACATTAACAAACAATTACTTGTGCATGGCTGATAATATGTTTATTCATTTAATATTTTTCCTAAGGCGATTTAAATCGAAATACACAATGACACTCTATTAAACATATCTACAATGATAAGGAATATGGTTACTTACTGAGTTATTAACGCACAGAAATACCACACAAAGAAAGGACAGACTTGTTTAAGGTAAGCTCTGTTATAGTGCACTGAACAAGTCTGAATAAGAAGACCCACGCATGCGCAAGGCAGGCAGTTCTGTACAATTATGTAATCTATCAGCCTAATTTTGCATTCGGATCGATAACAATAACACAAAAAATACCATTTATAGGCTGATATCAATATGGCTCCAATATTTTGTGCATCCCTAGTAAAAACTAAACCTATTATCAATAAGCAAAGAACGAAAACGAACTGAGTGGATTACATTGGGTCTTTCATAGAAAACATCTAATTTGATATCAGTAATTCATTTCAGAAGGGGGATTTGGGGTGTACTAAAAGTTGTAATACAGGCTTATTGTGGATACGTACTCGCTTATGTATTTTTGGAGAGTGCAAATTATGTAGTCAGAGGTACATCAGGCTGCATTTATTCTTTAAAACGAATGCTACGGGATGGTATGACAGCTTCTGTTTCTTTTCGTGCAAGCAGCTGACCGCTTACCTCCATATGGACCGATGTTACCAGTTTGACCTTGTACGCCGGCAGACTTGGGAAGAGTAAGGGAGTTTACTGCGACAACGGGGTTTGAGTCTGGCGAAGAACAGCTCCAGAAAGCAGGTAAAACAATAGCCCAAAAATAAAATAAACAAGTGAAAACAAGATCTGAAAACATAAAAATCAGGCTGCCGCAAGGGCTTTCATTTTGTGGATTGCTTTTTAAAACTGTCGGTTGGGTTTAGGGAAGGGGGTGGGTCAGTTGGACGGTCAGTTATTCAGTCGACAGTGGCCTCTGGTGGATTTACACGAGAACAGCAGGCCCGAATGTGACTTACAGGAGACATTTGAGATCTGAAAGAGCGTACACAGCGGCCTCTGGTGGATTCATGAAAACAAAAACTACAAAAAATGTACCTCTGAGACATATTTCTCACTCTCCAGAAATGTACACAGGGGTAGGTATCCACAATGAGCCTGGGTTGAAAAGTTACACTGCAAGTATTCGGTGTGTGTTATATAAAAAACTCTAACATGGATCTTTGGTCTGGTAAACATCAGTTCCATCTTTCCTATATATATATATATATATATATATATATATATATATATATATATATATATATATATATATATATATATAACATTATGTTTTTTCAGCAGATAGTGTCCAGTCCAGACAAGGTCAAGACTTTGACAAATGACCTCAATTACACCCACATCTCCCAGAAGACCAAAACTAACACCGGCGAAGCTCCAGAAAGCCTGTCCTGCCCATCAGTTAATCTCCAACACACAGACCGAAGCACTGACAGCACCAGATCACACAAGCTCACTCTAGTTCCCTAGTTTCCCCAATGTTGTCTATACGCCGGCTTTGAAGAAGCGACCGAGTCAGCGGAGGTAAACAAGCGAGCACGGAGGATGTTTTCTGCGGTAGTTTTATCAAATCAAATCCTTCTGCTGCTGAAAGACGCTACAGAGTGAGCGGCTCCTGGGACGAGAGCGTAGAAACTGCCAAACACCAGCCAGCTCTGAAATGTGATTACTTCTGGAGGAAATAGGTGCAGAACAAATGCGAGCACTTTCGGCGGGAAGAGTAGAAAATGTACTTGTGGGCTTTCTAGCACCTGAGATGTAGGGAAACAAAAGTCAGAGGCAGTATTACTGATTAGGAGCTGATCTGAGGTTGTTGGACACATCCACAGATAGCAGACGGACAAGCTTATGACAAAGAATCTGACAGCAAGAAAGGGAGATGGATGACTTTCATCCAAAACACACACAGACTTGTACAACAAGGATGGAGACAGGCTTGTATCATAAATGAGATATACAGTTGAGGACAAAATTGTTAACCCTCCTGTGAAATGTTTTTTCTTTTTTAAAGATTTCTTAAGTGATATCTTCAACACGGGCTCACAGTGAAAATGTGCCCCTGTATACATTTCTGGAGAGCGCGAATTGTGTAGCCAGAGCTATGCATGGCTGCATTTTATCTTTAAAACGAACACTACGGAGGCGGTATGATGCCACTTTCGGATTATGTTTCTTTTCACGCTACCAGCTGACCCCTTACCTCCGTGTAGATGGCTTTTCCACTGTTACCAGTTTGCCCAGTGGCTCGCAGTGTACATTGCCAGACTTGAGACACAGGAGTTTGTGTGTTTAGGGGGAAGGTGGTGGATGGGTCAATCTGAGCTTTTGAAAACACTATTGGTTGGGTTTAGGGAAGGGGTGATTGGGCCAATTGGTGCTTTTGAAAACAATGTCGGTTGGGTTTAGGGAAGAGGTGATTGGGTTAATCTGTGCTTTTGAAAACACTATTGGTTGGGTTTAGAGAAAGGGGTGGGCAGGTCAATCTGTGCTTTTGAAAACACTATTGGTAGGGTTTAGAAAAGGGGAAATTGGGTCTATCTGTGCTTTTGAAAACACTATTGGTTGGGTTTAGGGAAGGGGTGATTGGGTCAATTGGTGCTTTTGAAAACACTGTCGGTTGGGTTTAGGGAAGAGGGGGATTGGGTCAATTGGTGCTTTTGAAAACACTGTCGGTTGGGTTTAGGGAAGAGGGGGATTGGGTCAATCTGTGCTTTTGAAAACACTATTGGTTGGGTTTAGGGAAGGGGCTGGGCAGATCAATCTGTGCTGTTGAAAACACTATTGGTTGGGTTTAGGGAAGGGGGTGGGGAGATCAATCTGTGCTTTTGAAAACACTATTGGTTGGGTTTAGGGAAGGAGTGATCGGGTCAATCAGTGCTTTTGAAAACACTATTGGTTAGGTTAAGGGATTGGTTGGGTTTAGGGAAGGTGGTGGATGGGTCAACCGGTGCTTTGAAAACCCTTTTAGTTGGGTTTAGGGAAGGTGGTGGATGGGTTGATCTGTGCTTCAGAAAACACTGTCGGTTGGGTTTAGGGAAAAAGGTGATTGGGTCGATCTGTGTTTTTGAAAACACTGTCGAGGGGGTTTAGGGAAAAGGGTGATTGGGTTAATCTGTGCTTTTGAAAACACTGTCGGTTGGGTTTAAGTAAGAGGGTGATTGGGTCAATCTGTGCTTTTGAAAACTATTGGTTGGGTTTAGGGAAGGAGATGCTCGGACCAATCAGAGCTTTTGAAAACACTGTCGGTTGGGTTTAGGGGAAGAGGTGGGTGGAGTAGATTGTTTGGTCGGTCAGTCAGTCAATTAGTCAGTCGACAGTGGCCTCTATTGGATTTACGTTAGAACAGCAGGCATGAATGGCACTCACAAGAGAAATCTGAGATCTCAAAAAGCGCACACGGCGGCCTCTGGTGGATTAGTGAAAACAAAAACTGCAAAAACACATACCTCCTGGGACATATTTCGCGCTCTCTAAAAATGTACACAGGGGTACGTAATCAGATTAATACTGTAATATAATAATACTAATAATAATAATAAAATATAATAATAATCAGTGTATTATACAACACCATTCCAGACAATACAACACTTCAAACTATTAAAAATGTTCATAAAAGTCAATTTTTCAAACTTTTTTTTTCCAAGGTTAAAAGTTGTTGGAAGAAAGATCAAGATCTCATGATGATCTTCACCAACCTTGACTGATTTCTGCGAGAATCTTGGGTCCGTGAGGGTTCCAATAGGTCTTCTGCAGTATTTGTGTTGATTGGGATGCAGTTCAATGGAAAAATTGACCTTCTGATACTTTTCCAAATGATCAACTAGAAGTCAAGGTATTATTTGTTGCTCTTACAACTGGGATCAATGACAAGACTTTTGTCAGGAAGTGTAGTGTAAATTTGGGTAACACTTTAGGTCATAATTTACAGTATTAACAAACCATTAACTCACTCTACTAGCTTTATAAACTACTAATTAGCTGTTTATTAATAGTAAGTAAGGTAGAAGTTGGGTTTAGGCCTTGGGTAGGATTAGGAATGCAGAATAAGATCATACTTTATAGCTACTAATGAACAGTTAAAATCTTAATAATAGGCAGGTAATAAGCCAAAAGTTAATAGCATGAACTGTGAGCTAATCAAAAGTTTTACCCTTTGTTCATTTGAAGAGTACACTTAATATAAAACCTATTTAAATAAAGTCCTCCAAAGTAAAAGCTATTTGTTAAGCCTTTCTTAAATGTAATTTTCCCTATGCTGAGGTGAAACCACAACAAAGTCACCCCAAATAGTTATTTCCAAATACAAGATTTCTGAAAAAACCCTCTATCTTAATACATATTTTTCACCTCAATATCATGAAGCCCTATGATCCTCGCACACCTCTCATACCTACAGGACGGACCCCGACCGGCTTCCAGAGATGCTCTCATATTACAGGGGCTCTTTGTGGATGGCAGAGTCAAATCGTTTCCATGGCGATACATGCAGCAAGAACCAATTGCCTCCACTTCAAAGGCTGAAGCACTTAAAAGAGCCGGAGCCAGAGAGAGAGAGAGAGAGAGCGAGAGAGAACACCTTATCTGCTCTCCTGATGGCAAAACCCTTTACCAGGCATTACTTTCACGGAAGAAACGCCCAGCTCATCAGCCCAAACACAAAGCCCATGCAGACTTTGCCGCTTGCTGACAGGATACACACTTTCTGTCCGCAATACCATTGTAGGCGAGTTAAACTCTGGTCATCGTGATACCACGCTACAACTACTACAAGTCAAACTCTGGTAAAAAAGGCTCACGGCCAGAAAAAATACCTTATGGAAATATGGCAGCACATCATAAGTGCACAGTTAATACACAAATACACTTCATTGTACGTGTACACATATACAACACCTGTATATTCTATAACTGCAGGTTATAATAACTTTACTGTTCAGATGTGACATAGTGGCTCAGTAGTTGGCACTGTCTTCTCACAGCAAGAAGGTCCCTGGTTTGAGTCCCAGCTGGGTTAGTTGGCATTTCTCTGTGGAGTTTGCATGTTCTCCCCGTGTTGGCGAGGGTTTCCTCTGGGTGCTCTGGTTTCCCCCCACAACCCAAACATAAGCATTATAGGGGAATTGGGTAAGCTAAATTGGCCGTAGTGTATGAGTGTGACTGGATGCTTCCCAGTACTGGGTTGCAGCTGGAACCCAGCTATTGCAGCTAGTTTGCCAGTAACTTAATGTAAAATCAGTTACAGCAAAAATACTCTACTTACATTTACAGCACCATTTATCTTGCTGTACATGTATTTACAGTATTGTATATCTTTACTGTAAAATATACAGTAATTGTCACAATGCAACTTTAACACAGTAACATATTACAGTTCATATTACAGTTAAATACTGTTTAATTTACAAAAAAGTTATTAGTAACTAATAAAGTTATGCACTGTAAAAAAATGTTTCTGCCATTTAATTAAAACATAATATTTTGAGTTATGTTAACTTATCTGGATGAAATGTTTTGACAACTTATGCATCAAAGTTTGATGACTGAATTTATTATACTTATTAAAAAATAGGGTAACACTTTATAATAACCGCACACTATGAATCATTTATTAAGCATTAGCAAATAGTGAATTCGTTATCTGTTAAACATTAACTCTACATTAATAAACGTTAGTAAGCAGTTTATAAATGCAGCTACAAATGCTCCATTCTTTACTTACAAACATATTTAAAATGTGCTTAATAATTGTACTTTCATACTTTGTTAATTTTGTTATTATTTTTTTTTACTAAATTAAGTATCGCATTATTTACAAACCATTGGTATTTAAGAGTAGTTGAGGGTTTTTAGGATGATTCAGAATGAGTTAGTAAATGATTAATAAAATCAAACTACATTCTCGACTAAAAAGCCCCAAACGTACATTATGTTGTCCAACATCTTTTGAGACCCTCTGTGTTTGATTTTCTTTTTTATACACACAATTATGTCGGTGAACTGTTGTATAAACGCATTATCACACTCATAGCAATGCGATATGGTTGTATATAGTACAATGCACGACTCCCACCAGTGCCAATATATACAACCCGGGCTCATTGTGGAAACGTAGCCCCGCGGACGTTTCTGCGGACCGCGATTTACGTCCCGGGAGGTACGTATTCGAGCGTTTTTTTCTTTTCGCGGATCCGCGAGAGGCCGCTGTGCGCACTTTTTCGCGTCTCGGGCGGGCGCCTCTCGGTAGCGCGCGGCGTGCGCGTCCGCGCCGTTCTCTCGCGAAAAAAAAAAAGCAAAAGCCCTCGTCTTCGATTTTGACCGCGTTTTCGGATCCCGCCGCGTTCTCGCCCTTATTTTTTGGATTCCGTTTTTCGTCTTACCTGGTTTCCGGAACCTGCTGTTCCCCGGACTCAATGCCGGTCGTCGTCCACCGCGGCCAGCTCCGGCTCCTCCTCCGGGGCCTCCGCTCCGCCGACGCAACGCTGTGAGCTAAGCGGTCAAACTGATTGCATCGGGAAAGCCCTCCACTTGGAGGCGAGCTGTCAGCCGGCGAGCGCGAAGAGGAGGGGCGGAGTGGCGCCACACCGCCCCGCAGCGTTCGCTCGAAAAAAACCAAACGCAGCCTTTACGTACCTCCGGCCACGTAAATCGCGGCCTCCAGAAACGTCCGCGGGGCTACGTTTCCAGAATGAGCTTGGGTTGGATATATAGCCATATTGCACTGCTACGAGTGCGATCTTGCTCATATGTCAAGTTGTCATAAAAACTGACATTATTGCATTAAAAATGTCATAAATGAGCTTAATGACAGTTGCTATAAGCTTGCATAAAATCTCATTCACATTCATGACATGTCATGTCATGATTATAAAAGTTTAATGACAGCTTTATAAACAGTAAAGTGTTGCCTGCTTGCATTACTTACTGTATAAACCATGACTCTGTCTGAATAATTGTGGGAAAAGACACACTGAGCAAAAATAAAGAGACAGAAATAAGGAAAAGTGCAAAATGGGCTCGAACATGCAGCCAAATCCATCAGAATTATAACTCAATTTCCTGTTTAATAACTTGCTGAAACTGATAACAAAAAGGAGGCTTTTTCATAAAGAGAAGGGCCAGTGAATCAATACCCATATAAAAGCGTGGTTAGTGTCTCCTCTGCAGACAGACGCGCTATATTTCACCGACCCTCCTCGCTCGGCATGCCTGCGGCGGGCCGTCCAGCAGTGATAAAGGGGTCTCCAAATCTCATTTTTAATGTCCTTCTCCAGCATGAAGGGCAACTGACCAGACAAAAGGGCCGCGCTGTTGCATTCAGCATGAGAATAACGAGAAACGGAAATGTCGTCTGATACGGGAGAGTGCGCGGATCTGAAGAACGAGAAAGTCGGAAATTAAAATTCAAGCCCGATGCTCTCCATTAGAGATAACAACAATCTACTCCTTCTTCAAATGGACTAAATTATGATTTAATATACAAGATTGTGCTCTAATGGACTAAATTATGATTCAATAGAATCCCCCTCCACCGTTGCTGCCAGTTACATCTCGCCGTCACTCCACTTGAGATGAATATAGTTCAGTGATCAACTTGCTTTTTCTAGAAGAGAACCATCATTTCTGACTGACAAGCCAAGCGACTAATCACATCATGTGCTTAATGCACAACCCACTCGTACGCAGAGAGAACATGCAAACTCCACACAGAAACGCCAACTGAGCCAAGCCAAGGTTCGAACCAGCGACCCAGGGACCTTCTTGCTGTGAGGCGACAGCTGCGCCACTGCTTTACCTTCTTCGCATATACAGCAGGGACTATAAGTATTGAACACGTCACCAATTTTCTAAAGGTGCCATAACAACCAAAGTAATCCATATATGCAAGGAAAACAAATCTAATTATTTTACAAATGGAGTTAAGCATAATAAAATGACGCAGGGAAACGTATTGAACACATGAAGAAAGGGAGGTGTAGTTTGGCAGTGAAAGCCCAGACAGCAGCTGAAATCTCTCTGCCCTTCCTCAGTGTAAACGAACATCAGCTGCTTCAGTCCAACATCTACATTAGCAGGAGGATGAAGATGAAACCAGGGTGGACATTTCAGCAGGACAATGATTCAAAACACAGCCGAGGAAACTCTCAAATTCTTTCAGAGAAAGAAAATAAAGGTGTAGAGTGGCCCTGACCTAAATCCAATAGAAAATACCAAATAAAAACGTAGTTTTGATAGACGAGACCCACAGAACCGTTAAGATTTTTACACTCTGTAAAAGTCTTTAAAAAAATCACACCTTAGCAATGCATGTGACTTCATTCTCCATATTAGAGGCGTCTTTACGCTGACATCACTAATAAAGCCTTTAATATAAAGTATTAAACATTTTTCAGTAGTTCAACACGTTTCTCCTTGTGTCATACCATTGTTATTACACCGAACACATTTTTCAGTTTTTTTTATTGTATTTATGTTTTTCTGTTTGTATTGTTTGGGTTTCTTACTAAAATCTGCTTCAATTCAATGTCAACAGCTCCTTTAGAAATAATATTCCCGGCAAAAAACATGACGTGTTCGACACTTATTTTCCCCGCTGTATATAAAGGTCCATGGTGGCTTGTTCAAAAGCAACAAATGCCATTTTTCATTTTTCATTTGATTTGCTATTTGGCTGCTTTGCAAATGTTTTACCGATATTTCATTTTTGCTCAAGTTTATTGAGCATCTTTGAATGGAAACACAGCCGGCAACAATAGCATCTGGACTTACATTTGCATTTTGCGAAACAGTTCTTCACATATAGGGCTCTATTTTGACGATCCATACGCAAAGTGCAAAGGGCAGAGCTCAAAAGCAATTAGGGCTTGTCCAAATCCACTTTTGCTAATTTAAGGATGGAAAAATCCATCTAAAAAGTCTCAAATGGTTGAGTTTATTTTCTTAATGAGTTATAGGTGTGTTTTGAGAATAAACCAATCAGAGTCTCATCTCCCATTCCCTTTAAGAGCCAGCTGCCATTTAGTGCATTTGCTATTTACATGACGGACTTTGTAAGTGGAAAAACGAAGTGCTTGACTTGCAAGAAAACAGTTAAACAGAGCATCTGCAGCGCGTAAATGAGAGACAAGGCCTCTCATTATCTACTTTCACTTTCGCTCTCGTGGATAGGGAAACCTTGTAAGCACAGACATCAATTAGCCTATAAATAGTTAATTTCGTTTGTTAAGCTCAAAGATTTGTTTCAAAACTATTTCTAAATTCAGTTCTAATTTCCAGCAAACGAATAAATAAACAATAATAACAGTGTGTTCAAAAACCTGAGTTATATCCTAAAACACATGCCATGCCCCATATGGTCTAAAACCTGACAGGTGGACAAATCTAAGCTTGTTTTTAATAAAACAAATATAAATATGGATATAATAAATAATACTGCTAATAATAATAACATTATACAAAAGCAAATAATTATGAATAAATTGAAAAAGCCTCCCGAGATGAAGAAGGCATGAAAGTTTGTTTTTTATATTTATGTAAGCTAGAAAATAATATCTTTTGTAATATTTTAATCCTTTATTTTTATATCATATATATATTCCTATTACATCCTATATATACCCTTATTATTTTAATTATTTTTCATTTGTAAAGATATTTGCGTATTGCTGTACACCCTGTCTGTATTAAGCAGTGTGTAAGCGAGGCGCACAACTAACGCGCTCTGCTCTGGACAATAGACCGGCTTTGATCTGACCTTCTATTTAAGTTCCTCAAAATAGCAACGCGCCAGCAATGCGCCTCAATACGCCTATGGGCACACATATGAGCGCAAATGCATTTGCTATTTAAAAAGCGTGGCGCAAAACGTCAAATCGACTGTTGCGCCAAGTTGAAACTATTAAACAACTGTTACGTTGCGACTTGCGCCGCATTGCGCCGGGTGTATGATAGAACCCACAGACTGCAAACTTCTGCAGTCTCAAACACAATTACAGTTTTTGAAGGTCAGTGCAGATGTTGTTTGCAGGCAGGCAATATACTGGCATTAGGCAAATCTATTACAAATCCGTGTAGGTTTGTGTAAAAGACAGCACTGGAAATATATGTAATGCGTTTCAGGCAGTTCACTTCTTTTGTTTGCGCACTTTGACCTTTTACAAGCTTCATTACACGCTGCAGGAAAAGTGACGTGAAAAATCAGAATACAGGGACTTTAATTGCTGATCAATCTTTATTCAGCCAGTCTCACTGCACTTATGATATTCTTTCTCTCTGAGGCGCTGCGATGTGACACGGGTTGTTTTCTCAGTCGGTGTGAGGGTGAACACACACACAAACACACACCCGCACACACCTTCTCAGCTCCCCTGCCGGGTGGAATCTGCCTCCCAGACAGATTGTGCTTCAATCTGGCCTCTGATGAAGGAAGTAAAACTGTTTTGTCTTTTTTTTTCCCCACTCCTCGCCCAAATTTCCAACCCACTAATTATCTGCTAATTATCTCTTTGATTAAGGAGAGAGCGAGTGTGTGTAAATGTGACAGTCGCAGTGATGAGGATTAATGGAGCTGTTGTTCCTGAGACTGATGTAACTCTGACGCCACTGTGAATTTACACTTTAGATGTTCGGATTAAAGATAATTAATGGAATAAAAGGACAGAATCTAATTAGTTCATCTTCTCAAACATATGAAATTTCCTACAATTTCATCTTCTTGCTTCAGCTGCACTACAATATTGTGCATACTGTGATTATAGTACTGGACCTTTTATTTGGTTTCTTTGCCATTCCAGATGACTTTATTAATCAGTGATTTGAGTCATGTCAGAGATGTATGGATGCAGTCCTCCAAGCTCATGATGGAGTCAGACACAATTTTCATTCTGTCTCCACTGCAGCAGGACTTTATATTCTATACTGGACATTATTTCTGTTCAGTAATGAGACTTTTACTTAAGCAAAGTCAGACCTTACTGTCCTAATTAAATCTTTCAAAATCAAGGCATGATCATATTTTATTTTGGTAAAATAAGTGTAATCTAGAGGCCTTAGAAAAGAACTAGAAAACTAGATGTGAAGTTATTATTTGTAGTTCCTAAAACTTCAAATATTAAGACGTTATTTATACTCCTGGCAAATTCTAACTAGGTTTTTTTTTTTTTTTTTGATTGGAAATGACACAGGCTGTTCCCGAAATATAATAGGACGATGTATAAGAAGCATCACTGTGGAGAAAATACACATTTCTCAGCTTTTATTTACATTTGAACCAAAAGTGGTGTGTCCAAAATTATTCACAACCTTTGCAGTCTGTCATAGCCTATGGGAAAAAGTGTATACCATTCCAAGGAGTCCAAGCAGTTCTGAAGCATCTTAATTACTCGGATTCATTGGAAATAGCTGTTTAAATCAACTCAACAGGTGAAAAACAGAAACCCTCAGACAGTCATGGTTAAACAAAAGAGCTCAATGAGGATCTGCGGCTGCACATTGTGGCTGCTCACAAGGCAGGACAAGAGCTATGAGCAGTACAACAGAGCAATGACATTTTCACAGTATGTCTGATAATATTTTTTCTTCTGAAGAAAGCTTTGTTTGTTTAATTTCGGCTAGAATAAAAGCAGTTATTAATATTTTAAACATAGTTTTAAGGCCAATATTATTAGCTTTTTTTTTTCGATAGTCTACAGAACAAAGCAGTGTTATAATGACTTACCTAATTACCCTAACTTTACCCTAATTAACCTAGTTAAGCCTTTAAATGTCACTTTAAGCTGTATAGAAGTGTCTTAAAAAATATCTAAAAAATATTATTTACTGTACTCATGGCAAAGATAAAATAAATCAGTTATTAGAAATGAGTTATTAAAACTATTATGTTGAAAAAAATCTCCTCTCTGTTAAACAAAAATTGGGGAAAAAATAAACAGCGGGGCTAATAATTCTGACTTCAACTGTATATATATATATATATATATATATATATATATATATATATATATATATATATATATATATATATATATATATATATATATATATATATATATATATATATATATGATGTTTAACCGAGCAAGGGATTTTTCACAGTATTTTCTATAATGTTTTTTCTTCTGGAGAAAGTCTTATTTGTTTTATTTTGGCCAGAATAAAAGCAGTTTTTAATAAAAACCAAAAAATTTTTAAGGTCAATATTATTAGTGTTTTTAAGCAATATTTGTTTTCGATAGTCTACAGAACAAACACTTTTATACAATAATTTGCCTAATTACCCTAACCTGCCTAATCAACCCCGTATAGCCTTTAAATGTCACTTTAAGCTGAATACTAGTGTCTTGAAGAATATCTAGTCAAATAATATGTGCTGTCATCATGGCAAATGCATGGAAATGTGTTGAAAAAAATCCTCTTTCCAATCAACAGAAATTGGGGAAAAATATACAGGAGGGCTAATAATTTTATTCAGCAAAGGTGCACTGAAATAATCCCAAGTTACAATGAATACATTAGTAATGTTAAGCTGAAAATAAGCTGATTTCAATTAAATGATGACATGTTCAACTTTCCAATAATCCTGTAAAAAATATATTATGATTTCCAAAAAAAAAATAAATAAAAAAATTAGCCACACAAATGCTTCAATATTGATATATATATTTTTCCTAAGCACCAAATCAACATATTAAAATGATTTCTGAAGGATTACGAAGCTGTAATTATGAAGAAAATGAATGTTGACAGTCACAGAAATAAATAACATTTTTTTGAATATATTAAAAATCATTATTTTTTGCAACCTCAGTAAGCATGAGTGTGTGTACACAGCATTAAAAAATCATGTTTGAACAGTTTAATTTAAGTATCAGCCCTCATGTATATTTCCTGCCAATTTCTGTTGAACAGAAAGGAGATTTTTTTCAGCACATTTCTACATATAATAATTTAATTAACACATTTTTAATAACTGATTTATTTTATCCTCTTTCAGAGGAACTAGGAAATTAGAGAGTCGTTTTCATGTTAGCTGAGTAGCTGTGTATAATCAAAGTGAGATAAATGAAAAAAATTACGCGATTTCCTTCAAGTTAAACATGAGCACACATTGCTTTGCCTCTCATAAACACAACCAAGCCTTAAAATGATATTCTGGACACCCCCCCCCCCTACTTCCCTTTGAAAGCTAAACTAGGTGCAAGTTAAGGTAATTAGGCAAGTCATTGTATAACAATGGTTTGTTAATCAAAAAAATAAATAAATACTGCTTAAAAGGGAAGACTGCTTTTGGGAAATATATATATATATAAAAATACAAATCAAAGGAAGGCGAATCATTTTGACTTCATCTCTATGTATGAAAAACATTAAATATCATTATATCTGGTCTTCATTTAGTTAAAAATATGCCTTTAAACAATAGAAGAAGAAAATAAGGCTAACTCGATATTTATGCAAATACGTCATTAGTAGGCTGAACGTTATCATCGCTCGTGATTCAAATACTGCAGTTCATACTCCAAAGGTTACAGTTTCTGATTAGTTTTGTATCAAAGTCCAGCAATTTAATAAAACCATCTGAAATTATTCTTGAAATTAGGCTCTCAAATGTTCACATGAATACATTAGCAGGAGCGTTTCAGCATAATGTGGCGGTTTTCAGCAAACTCTACATTAGACTATCAGGTTTTCAGTGTCAGCCACAAGCCAAACGTCAACAGCTCTAGTATTAGCTGGCCCATAATGCCCTGCTGTCAGTGAGTCAGCTTGGTTTTTTGTCAGTAATTGGGCCTTGAGTTTCTGTTTTAGAGACTGTGCTAAAAACCCTATTGTCACTCTTTCACATTAAATGCTGAAACAGTTTCCAGTGTGTCCTGATAAGTTCGGCAATCTCAACATATCTGCTATAAAGCAAGCCTAACAGCACTGACTGCGATGAAGTTGTTCATTCTGAAGACTCTATTTTAACCTTAACAGTCTTGCGTAATTGTAATGTGATACTGCAGTGCTGGGAGGCCGACATATTATCATTAGTCTCACTTTTTTTTTTTTCTCAGAAAACTGCAGTCTCGTTACTCATGCATGTGTGTGTGTGTGTTTGTCAGCAAACAGTTGCCCTGAAAACCTTTTCAACACTTGAACCACATCATAACATGCCATTGCATTATATGAGAGATGGCCAAACTAGGGCCTGCGGGCCAAAGTTGGCCCATGGTAATCTTTGATTTGGCCCACCATCCCAAACGAGAGTACTCACAGTCTAACAGGTTACTGGGTCATGTTTAGCATCTTGAAAGTTACAAGTGCGAGCATTCATGCTTCTGAATACTACGTAAAGACTCATAATATATGAACATGCTCCAACAGAAACATTGAAATTCCAACTTCAGACTTGACTAAAGTAAATAAACACTGCTTGAAGGTAGACGTCCAACTGTGTCAATTCTAAACTCCATGATGTCAATCAAACATGGAGGCGCCCAGAGAGAAACATACATAGATAATGATCAACTAAACTACCCAACATTCAAACATTTAAATGATAATAAACCTGTTCATCACTTGCAGCAGCTGGTGTGTATGTGTGTGTGTGTGCGTGTGTTAAACTCTAAATTATCATCTCTGTTGAGAATCATACACCTGCTGAACAAATGCTAGTTGCATTGCATCATTTGTTTGCTGGGAGATTTTGTTGGCACCTGTGATGCTAACAGCAGTTTTGTTTACTTTTGTTAACACCACAGAAACAGCAGTCAGTGAAATTCTGTTATGATCTTCATAAAGATATTAGAAATGGATTTGACTCTTGAAATGGATACTAAAACTTAAAATGTCAGAGGCGTCCTTTAAATCAAGTTCAAATAACGTTACAGGAGAAGAATGTGGAAATCGGCTAACAATAGTTTTGTCTTCCTAATTATTATTTCAGACCCATAAAAAGAATTTCTGCTAGATAACAGTGTGTCAGCAAACAAAAGCACACATTTATCTAAAAAATACAAGTTGTCCTCATTGCAGCCAGCAGCTTGATGATGTAGCTATGTAGCAGACCTTGTACCGCCCACTAAGGTAGTTTCCATGCTACTGCGACGGCTGGGTTTATGGTAGGGGGAGGTGTAGGCAATGTCAACTACGTAGCCGACCTTGTACCGCCCACTTAGGTAGTTTTCATTCTTCTGTGACGGTTGTGTTTAGGCTAGGGGGAGGTGTAGGCTATCGTCAACTATGTAGTGGACCTTGTACTGCCCACTACGATAGCGCCCGTGCTACTGTGACGGTTGGGTTTAGGGTCGGAGGAGGTGTAGGCGATCGTTAACTACGTAGAGGACCTTGTACCGCCCACTAAGGTAGTTTCCATGCTACTGTGGTGGTTGGGTTTTGGTTAGGGTGAGGTGTAGGCAAACGTCAAGTACGTAGTAGACCTTGTACCGCCCACTAAGGTAGGTTACCCATGCTACTGCGACGGCTGGGTTTATGGTAGGGGGAGGTGTAGGCAATGTCAACTACGTAGCCGACTTTGTACCGCCCACTAAGGTAGTTTCCATTCTTCTGTGACGGTTGTGTTTAGGCTAGGGGGAGGTGTAGGCTATCGTCATCTATGTAGTGGACCTTGTACTGCCCACTACGATAGCGCCGGTGCTACTGTGACGGTTGAGTTTAGGGTAGGAGGAGGTGTAGGCGATCGTTAACTACGTAGAGGACCTTGTACCGCCCACTAAGGTAGTTTCCATGCTACTGTGGTGGTTGGGTTTTGGTTAGGGGGAGGTGTAGGCAAACGTCAAGTACGTAGTGGACCTTGTACCGCCCACTAAGGTAGGTTACCCATGCTACTGCGACGGCTGGGTTTATGGTAGGGGGAGGTGTAGGCAATGTCAACTACGTAGCCGACCTTGTACCACCCACTAAGGTAGTTTCCATTCTTCTGTGACGGTTGTGTTTAGGCTAGGGGGAGGTGTAGGCTATCGTCAACTATGTAGTGGACCTTGTACTGCCCACTACGATAGCGCCCGTGCTACTGTGACGGTTGGGTTTAGGGTGGGAGGAGGTGTAGGCGATCGTTAACTACGTAGAGGACCTTGTACCGCCCACTAAGGTAGTTTCCATGCTACTGTGGTGGTTGGGTTTTGGTTAGGGTGAGGTGTAGGCAAACGTCAAGTACGTAGTAGACCTTGTACCGCCCACTAAGGTAGGTTACCCATGCTACTGCGACGGCTGGGTTTATGGTAGGGGGAGGTGTAGGCAATATCAACTACATAGCCGACCTTGTACCGCCCACTAAGGTAGTTTCCATTCTTCTGTGACGGTTGTGTTTAGGCTAGGGGGAGGTGTAGGTGATCGTCAACTATGTAGTGGACCTTGTACCGCCCACTAAGGTAGCGCCCATGCTACTGTGGCAGTTGGGTTTAGGGTATGGGGAGGTGTAGGAGATCGTCAACTACGTAGTGGAGCTTGTACCGCCCACTAAGGTAGGTTACCCATGCTACTTTGACAGCTGGGTTTATGCTAGAGGGAGGTGTAGGAAATGTCAACTACATAGCCGACCTTGTACCGCCCACTAAGGTAGTTTCCATTGTTCTGTTATGGTTGTGTTTAGGCTAGGGGGAGGTGTAGGCGATCGTCAACTATGTAGTGGACCTTGTATTACTCACTAAGGTAGTTTCCATGCTACTGTGGCGGTTTGGATAAGGGTAGGAGGAGGTGTAGGCAAACATCAAGTACGTAGCGGACCTTGTACCGCCCATTAAGGTAACGCCCATGCTACTGAGACGGTTGGGTTAAAGGTAGGGGGAGGTGTAGGCGATCGTCAACTACGTAGCGGACCTTGTACCACCCATGCTACTTTGATAGTTTGGTTTAAGATAGGGGGAGGTGTAGCCGATTGTCAACTATGTAGCAGATTTTGTATCGCCCACTAAGATAGCGCCCATGCTACAGCGGCAGTTGGGTTTAGGGTAGGGGGAGGCGCCTGATCATCAACTATGTTGTGGACCTGGTCAACTATGTCATCAAGCTGCGGCCCGCAGCAAGGACTGTCTCGAATAATCAGTGATCCTTCAGATCCTGTCAGAAAGTATAGTTTACTGCTGAACAACTCATTTTATCATGTTAAAATAACAGAAGTATCTAACATCGGTACTTCAATCTCCTCCCGGAGCTCCGACAGTCTGCTTAGAGAAGCTGTCAATCACAACTGTCAATCATGATGACACACCCCGTTTTTATAGCATTAAATTACTGGCTAAAAACATACTGCTTTATTTGAACCTATATCAGCTTAATAACCAACGCATCAATTGACCCAAACCATCTTTCAGGAAATGTTATTACAGCTGTAAATAATTGTTTTATTTGAGCTCAAGTTTTGTTGGTTAACATAGGGAAGACGGGCTTTGTGAAGTTTATTTATAAACAAATTTTGAGAGGATCACATGCTTATGACTGTTCACAGCTGTTCCAACTTTAGCTAATGACTAGTTATCCTATCAGACGATCCTTAACTCACTATAAATGACCAGACTTTTCTCATCTCAATATGTTCGCCCCCCCCCCACCCAACCCTACTTTCCCTCCTTTCAAACACGGTGGCCAGTGATTTGCGCTGTTGCCTGAATGCAAGAATGCCTCTGGTTTAATTCCATTCAAAACCAGGCGACATTTCTGTGCTGAGTTTTGCTCGTTCTCCCCGTGCTCTGGTGGGTTTTCCCCGGGTTCTCCAGTTTCCTCCCACAGTTCAAAAACAAGCACCCTAAACAATTAAGCCAAAATATTTTAGCCAAACTCTGAGTACACCTTCTCAGCATCCATATCTGACACTTAGCTACAATACGCAGAAGAGGAAGTCATCGAGATCTACCTGAGCTCAAACTCCCCTCTCGCCTTGCAACGGGAGGGAGCCCAGGGCTTGAGGATCTTATAAGCTCAGGGCTCTCTCTCAGGACAGCACGCCAAACAAGCTTTATTATCAATCATCAGCTAAGTGTGAACTCTTGAAATGACTTGTACATCAGCCGGCCCCCAGGGGGCGATCTAACAGCTGGAAGCGTCACTCAAAAGGAGGCGTGCGACACACTTGGTCCAAACCGTTTACAAAAGTTGATTTTTATCATAAGTGCCTTAAAAATTGACTAATGCAAACATTAAAAAGCTATAATTTGTAGTAATCTGTGCTGAGGTATAGTAGTGTGAGATGCAGGACTGCCAGACTCAAGAACTCTTTCTTCCCATCAGCTATCAGACTTCTAAACAGATAACCAACGCACATAACAGTCTCTTTTTCTGCTCAGTACAACACTACATTCTCCATCCCATTTTGCACTATTTTATTTTATTTTTTTGCACATAAGCCAATTGCACTAGGCACTTTTTGCATAAGCACAATTAAAAAAAAAAACACTGTACATTGTTTACATCTGTTTCATTACTCAAATCAGGTTTATATATTGTTTACTTTCATACACTGAAAAAAATTATTCGAAGATGATTCCTTGGATTTACTCAATTTCTTTACGTTAAGAGGTTGTAAACAATTTATTTAGGCTGAATTTAAACAAACAAATTAAGTTGAACATTACTAAACTTAATTTGTTTGTTTAAATTCAACACAAACAAATTGTTTGCAACAGTTCTGCATGCAACACTTTTTTCAGTGTAGATATTCATATACTTACATTTTATAATCATACTTCAGTCACTTCTGTGTATATATATGTGTATTTATGTGTATGTTGTGTATGATGTGTGTATGACTTCACTGTGGACGGCAAGGTAAGAATCTCATTGTACAGGGAGACGTGTTTCCTTACTGTGCACATGACAATAAACAGTTGAATTGAATTGAAATATTATCACTAAAGGAAAGAACTGCTGCAAAAAACAACAAACAAACAACCCCCCCCCCGCCACCACCACAATATGTTAAACGTATATAAACCAACCATTTGTAGATCTTTAAATGAGTCACAATGCAGAATATTAGCATGTGTTAGACTCATGTTACTGTATCACAAAGTCATCTCCATGTCTGTGTGAAGCCAGCGTGAGATGTACAGTATGACTGGCTGTTAGTCAGTGTGCCACAGTATTATAAAGAGGGCTTCTCTTTCATTCATCTTTCGCTGGCATGGATTTCAGGGAAGTCAGAGTCTTTTTCATTGTATTCTATTATTCAACGGGTGGGTTTTGCCCCTCAAAACCCTACTCACTTTATCACATTATACATAAAACACAAAGAACAAGCACCCAGTGCCACAGAGGCCAGGCTTTGAGCTTGACGAGTTCAAAGCCCGTGGACCTACAGAGCTGTGCGTGTGTGTGTGTGTGTGTGTGTGTGTATAACCTAGAGAAAGAGCGCTGAACGCAGAGCCAGCGCAACCGAACTCATTTGTCTGAAGCCAGAGTTTAATATTCAGAGGCGAACTGTAACCTTTGCCTTCAGCCAACAGGGGCGTACCTGAGCACAGCTGCAATTCACCGGTTTGTTTGTATCAAAGCCTTGCAGTGCACTGCGGAAACATATGCAGTCAATATTCAAAAAGCTGAAGATCTTTCCTTTCTGACAGCCAGCCCTACTGAGAGAGAGAGAGAGAGAGAGGGGGAATCGTTGCTGAAGAAAGATATGACTAATTTCAACAATTCAGCAATTTTCCACTTCATCCACTCCCGAGACACTTCCAGTAGGAAATCGGCACTTTTCTGTCAGGTCTTACAGAGCTTTCCCGAATACTAAACCACAAACAAAACTGGAGGGTGAAACACGTATACCATGCAGTCGCTTTATTGTTTACTCTGGTACTTTTTGCAATGGCAGACATGAAAAGGAAGTTCATTCAAGTGTGCTACTTCAACAACAACAACGAAAAAACGAAAGAGAAAGAGAAAGCATTTTTTCAGTCTATTATTATGTGCTTTTAAAGGTTCAGGACACCCCAGAGAACTTATTTTTTTTATATTAACAGATTTGTGTGTGTTGAGCATCAGTTAAGACAATGTTAGCACCTGTCAGCTTTAATTGTGGGGAAAACTGGATAATTTTGAGCTTTTGTCAGCTAATTTTTAGCTTACGGTTTTAAAGTGATTTTTGGGGCGGGATCAAAATCGGCGACGTAGCGCAGTACTGCAAGTGCAATGATGACGCGTCGGTTTCTCATTATTATTCATAGCGGAGTTTTCTTATCCTATGAGAAGAGCCGGCTGCTTAATTATTCATGAGACCTGCCAGTGTCAAGCCTGAGCTGAGAGACACGGAAACCACGGCACAGTATTGAGCCGTTCATGAAGGCTCGTATGCCCACGGGGTTTGTTGCATGTTTTCCCCCGCGATCTTGTCAGGGCCGATCATACAGCAAAGCTGTGTGTGTGCAGCTAGCATTTTTTTTCGGGAGAGCAGCACGAGAATTAGAGAATGGCGGACGCTGTCTTTTATCAGGAGTTCATTTACATTCAGACACATCACCGTGCTGCTGTGTTTGCCTAAATCCTACAGATTACCAGCAGGGTTAATGGTTAAAATAGACAGGTCAGGAGACCTGCTGCACTGAGTCTGCTGGATACGGGGATTGAGGGAGAAGTCCTCATTTGTTGTGTTTACATGAACACACTTATCTTTATAATGATATAAATTGTGGTTGTCTGTATATGAAATTACAAATAACAAATGTAGCAGGGCATTAAATCACTGTTCATTTCTTTGCATTTTAACTTTGTAAACTATAAACTCATGCGTCTCCTCTTTGTGTCTCATTTTGTGAGCTGACTGACAAAAACAGTTGTTCGCTCACGTTCTCCCCTGCTGGCCACGCCCACTCCTGCCCGATGCTTGCGGAGCTCCACGCCCATTAATCATGCATCTTTTGAAAAAATTCTGAAGTAGACTTTAACCGAAAGTGGGGGGTGTCATGGCCCTTTAAGAAATACACTACAGTACAGTATATACGCTC
Organism: Danio rerio; assembly: GCF_052040795.2. Taxonomy (NCBI): domain Eukaryota; kingdom Metazoa; phylum Chordata; class Actinopteri; order Cypriniformes; family Danionidae; genus Danio; species Danio rerio. The sequence goes on from NC_141033.1 coordinate 3,322,634, forward strand.
TGTGGCCACTTTATTAGGTACACCTGTCCAACTGCTCATTCATTTCTAATGTATAAATCAGCCAATTTTCTAATCTGCCAATCACATGGCAGCAAATCAATGCATTTAGGCATGTAGACATTGTCAAGACGATCTGCTGCCATTCAAACCGAGCGTCAGAATGGGGAAGAAAGGTGATTTAAGTGACCTTGAAAGATTGTTGGTGCCAGACTGGCCGGTCTGAGTATTTCAGAAAGTACCATTAGAACCAATTGAGCATGGTGTCAACGTCACAGCCTACCTGAGTATTGTTGCTGACCATGTCCATCCCTTTACGACCACAGTGTCCCCATCTTCTGATGGCTAGTTCCAGCAGGATAAGGTGTGAATCATCTCAGACTGGTTTCTTGAACATTATTTTTGTCTAAGCAAAGTCAGACCTTGCTGTCCTAATTAAAGAATTCAAAACCAATGCATAATCATATTTTATTTTGCTAAAATAAGCGTCATCTAGAGCCTATGGCCTTTCATATAAGCCACTTCTGATACCACATAATCAACTAGAAGTCAACATTAGTTGTTCGTAAAACTTGGAGAGGCAACAAGACTTTAGTCAAGTAGTGTACAATTTAACATCCCTTCTTCATCCAATAAGTAATGGCTTTATTGTTTATTTATTTTTCCCACATCATTCCCACTCTCTTTCCAGAACACCTTGAAGCAGCACAGACCTTTACAGAGATCCACAAACTCGCAGACAGAGATAAAAACCCCAACAGGCCTATAAATTTACACCGGATCACGCCATGTGTGCAGGAATACTGATGTACCGCAGTCAGAGCTCCAGGATTATACATCTAAAGAGGAGAGCAGTCTACCATAGATTATTTATACGCCAAAGACATCAATGCTTATGTGAATACTAATAAAGGCCAGGAAGCTAGATTTCCACGATAATCTCCGCGCTCAATGCATCATCCCGCTGAGGCATTCATCAGTTATACAATATTACGAAATATACACATCCTTAAAGGATCATCAGTTGATCCCAAACCCCGCAATAGCATGTATGATGCCTGATCCATCTAAAAAACGTTACATTCATAATAAATCTCATACATGCACATCACAGTTCACATTTACAAAATCTATTTCATCAATTTAAAACACAATTTGCAAATTTAAAAATCATAAATATTTCCCCAAATTAATTGGATATGTGCATTTATGAATCGTGTTTTGAATTTACAAATTGTGTTTTGCATATTTACAAATTGTTTTTTTCGCATTTACAAATTGTGTTTTGAATTTATAGTGTTGTTTGGATTTACGAATTATGTTTTGTGTATTTATAAATTGTGTTTTGAATTTACGAATTGTGTTTTGCATATTTACAAATTGTGTTTTGTGTATTTATGAATTGTGTTTTGAATATTAACAAATTGTGTTTTTTGCATTTACAAATTATGTTTTGTGTATTTATAAATTGTGTTTTGAATTTACGAATTGTGTTTTGCATATTTACAAACAGTTTTTTGCATTTACGAATTGTGTTATGAATTTACAAATTATGTTTTGCGTATTTATGAATTGTGTTTTGAATCCACGAAACAAATTTGTGTAATCACAAATTGTGTTTTGAATTAATAAAAAGTATTTGCGTATTAACGAATTGTGTTTTGAATTTACGAAATGTATTTGTGTATTCACGAATTTTGTTTCGAATTAACAAATTGTGTTTTGCATATTTACAAACTGGATTTTTGTAGTTAGGAATTGTGCTTTGAATTGATGAATTTGTTTTTTTTTTGTATTTACGAACTGTGTTATGAATTAACTAATTGTTTTGTGTATTTATGAATTGTGTTTTGAATTCACAAAATGAATTTGTGTATTCGCGAATTGTCTTGAATTTCCGAATTGTGTTTTGAATGTTTACAAATTGGATTTTTGTAGTTACGAATTGTGTTTTGAATTTACGAATTGTGTTTTGAATTTACGAATTGTGTTTTGCGTATTTACGAATTGTGTTTTTTTGTATTTATGAACTGTGTTATAAATTTACGAATTATGTTTTGTTTATTTATGAATTTTGTTTTTGAATTTACAAGATGGATTTGTGTATTCAGGAATTGTGTTTTGAATTTACGAATGGGTTTTTCATATTTACAAATTGTGTTTTGTGTATTTACAAATTGTGTTATGAATTTACGAATTGTGTTTTGAATTTACGAATTGTGTTTTGAATTTACAAATTGGATTTTTGTAGATACGAATTGTGTTTTAAATTTCTAAAATGTATTTGCGTATTTATGAATTGTGTTTTAAATTGCTAAATTGTGTTTTGCATATTTACAAGTTGTGTTTTGTGTATTTACGGATTGTGTTTATTGTATTTTTGTATTGTGTTTTAAGTTTACAAGTTAGATTTGCGTATTTAGAAATAATGTTTGAATTTGCAAGTTGTGTTATATGTATATATATATCAGTTGTTTTTTAAATTCACAAATTGGATTTGTGTATTTATGAATTGTGTTTTGAATTTATGAATTGGATTTGCGCATTTATAAATTGTGTCTAAAATAAGCAAATTGGGGTTTTAATTTACAAATTGCGTTTTGAATTTACGAATTGACTTTTGCAAATGTGAATTGTGTATTTGTTCATGTTTTATTTTTGAGACTGATCTTGCTCCATAGCATGAGCCAAAGTGATCCGAGTGGCTTGGCAGAGAAGTTTCAGTCGTCTTTTTTTTTCTTTCTCTGCGAGTTGACTCTCTGCCTGGTGTTAGGAGTGGCTGCAGGCAGTCTGTGGTATTTAAGGATATTTTTCTGAGCTGATAAAATGTCAAGGTTGCCTTCAACAGGTGTTGCAGAAATTCCACCTTATCTAGCGCCGCACCAGCCATCGGCGGCTGAGCCCAGTTAACATGCAACTCTGCTCATATCACTGTCTGATAAGTGTGCCCACACAGAGACATGCAGCCAACCCTTCACTGACTCACATTTACTCAAATTGGGAAATGCTACCTCTGTATGCGTGTCTGTGAGAGAGTTTCTTTAGAAGTGGGATGATCAGATTTTTCAACTCTGAAAATCGGGACCTTCAGGTGCAGTGGAGGGCATCCCTGTGAGTTTTTCGCAGGAGGTTTCCATCCTCTAATGCCTGAAATAATGACAGGAATAATAATACATGAAGATGTAGAAGGTTTAATTTGACCAAAAATGAGGGAAAGTTTTGTATTGTTAGGACCAACTCGACTTGTGGGTTTAAATTTAATGAAAAAAATTGAATGGCTATATAGGCTGGTGGTTTTCAAAGTGGGGGCCGGGACCCCCTGAGGGATCGCGAAACAATGAAAGGGGGTAGCCTGGTGATTTCCAAAAATCTATTTATTTTTATTAAACCATAAGAATTGCCATATTTTATCGATAACTTACTAAAGAGAAAAAAAAAAATAGTCGTTTACAGTTACTATAACTATTTAGTTCTTATAGTAGCTTATAGTTACTAGTTCTATTGGATTGCATCCCCTGGGGTAATTACATTGTATTAAAGACACAGCAGATTGATTTTATAACACCAGGTTAAACTTTCTGACACGTTTACAGCATTGACATACATAAAAAAAATTAAACGATAAATAGACTTGGGTCTATTGGTGTGTGTGTGCGCCATTGCATGCAAGGTTTCTGTATTTATAACCACCTCAGAGGATATTTGGGGTCGGGGGTTAAAAAGTTTGGGAACCTCTGATCTAGACAACAGATAGATAGCTAATATTACTTCTATACATAGTCTAAATGTTAACAATATAGCATGATGTTCGTAAACAGGCGTTTTATTGGATGTTATGAGCTGCCTTAAAGGGATAGTTCACCAAAAATGAAAACTCTGCAATTATTTACTCACCATTCATTAGTTTAAGCTTCTTCCTTCTGTTGGACACAAAAGAAGGTATTTTGAAAAATGCTAAGAGCAGCCAGCATTCTTCAAAATATCTTCTTTTGTGTTCACCTCAAGGTTGAACGTGTTGTGTGTTCAGAGATGCTCTACTGCAGACCTCTGTTGTAACGAGTGGATTTAAGTTGCTGTTGCCTTTCTATCTTGTTGCCTCTGGCATCAACAAGACATTTGCGCCCACAGATCTGCCGCTCACAGTATATTTCCACTTTTCGGAACATTCTCTGTAAACCCTAGAGATGGTTGTGCGTGAAAATCCCAGTAGATCAACAATTTCTGAAATACTCAGACCAGCCCATTGGACACCAACAACCATGCCACTTTCAAAGTCACTTAAATCCCCTCTCTTCCCCATTCTGATGCTCGCTTTGAACTGCAGCAAACCATCTTGAGCATGTCTACATGCCTAAATGCATTGAATTGCAGCAACGGGATTGGCTGATTAGAAATTCTCGTTAACTAGCAGCTGGACAGGTGTACCTAATAAAGTGGCCGGAGAATGTAATATATAGCATGAGGGTAAATTTAAGACTCTAATCTTCTGCTGTTCTTTTCATCCTATTTGCATGAAATCTGTCGTGTTCTTAATGCTAAGGATTCAGGGATCTCGCGTCCAGCTCTGCGTGACTAAATGTTAAGTGGAGATTGCGTGGCTTCGGGGTCGGCTTGTAATATGGTATTATGTTGAAGCTCGTTTCAAAAGAAGGTTGGAGGTGCGCAGGCTGCTGCTGAAAATTTCAGGGTGAAGCTTCTGGAGCTCGCACAATTGTGTTTATCAGAGGCAGACGATCATTTCTTCTGGTTTTGTGGACGCGGCTGCCTCTTTCATCTGTGCCTTTTGGACATGCGTGTTCTGACTGGACTGTTGAAAGTTGTTTAAAAGTGGAAATGGCATTTGAGGCTGATGTCTGACCTTTCTACACAATCTCCAGGCTGCAGCCACACACACATAACACACACTCACGCGCACACACACACACACACACACACACATACACACACACACACACACACACACACACACACACATACATTTGCAAACACACACAATAATAATGACCACAAAAAACATGCTGTTACAATATTAACACACACTCACGCACACACTCAAGCGCACACACGCGCGCACACACACACACACACACACACACACACACACACACACACACACACACACACACACACACACTTGCAAACAGACACAATGAGAAATAACCACATAAAACATGCTGTCACAATATTAACACACACTCACGCGCACACACACACACACACACACACACACACACATACACACACACACACACACACACACACACACACACACACACACACACACACACACACATACATTTGCAAACACACACAATAATAATGACCACAAAAAACATGCTGTCACAATATTAACACACACTTACGCACACACAAACACACACACACACACACACACACACACACACACACACACACACACACACACACACACACGCACACACACACAGTTGCAAACACACACAATGATAAATTACCACAAAAAACATGCTGTCACAATATTAACACACACTCACGCGCGCACACACACACACACACACACACACACACACACACACACACATACACATACATTTGCAAACACACAAAATGATAAATGACCACAAAAACATGCTGTCACAATCTTAACACACACTTACGCACACACACACACACACACACGCACATAAACACACACACACCACACACACACACACACACGCACAAACACACACACACACACACACAGTTGCAAACACACACAATGATAAATGACCACAAAAAACATGCTGTCACAATATTAACACACACTCACGCGCACACACACACACACACACACACACACATTTGCAAACACACACAATGATAAATGACCACAAAAAACATGCTGTCACAATATTAACACACACTTTCGCACACACACACACGCACATAAACACACACAGTAGAACAGTGTTTCTCAACTGGTGGGTCGCGACCTAAGAGTGGGTTACAGGAGCATTTTCAGTGGGTCGCGGAGTGTGTGATCAAAACAACAAAAGTTTAATTTTTAACTCATTTTGCTTATATTGGACTTTTATTTTGAAATTGCACGTGCGACAACCTTACTGTTTGACATGTAAAATTTAATTTAATTATAGCAACAACATGTCGAAGCGCAAGTACGACCCCAAATATGTAAAGCATGGATTTAAATATATTGATGACAAAAAAGGCGTAAAACCTCAGAGTGTCATATGTATTGAAGTGCTCTCACATGACAGCATGAAACCTTCTAAATTAAAACGACATTTAGAAACCAAACATCCCAGTTGCAAGGACAAACTGTGGGCTATTTTCAAAGAAGACTCCAAAAGCTAAGGGCATCACAAAAGTGCCGAACATCTTCATGTTCAAAAAACAAGTACAGGCACTCTTACTGTGCACACCCTGTAGCAAAGGCCAAGAAAGCCCACACAATACCAGAAGAGCAAATAACTGGTGATTATGCTAAAAATGGTTATGGTCATTTTAATCATTTTACTTTAATTTGCTGGTTTGTTCTGTTCAACAGGATCAGTGTCAATGTTTTATTAACAGTTCAGTTTAGTTAATGGTAACTGAACCACTGTTTACAGTATTTGACATTTTTACTCTGTAATATTTCTATAATTTGATACATTTTGTTAAATGACAGCAATAAAGTAGTGTTTATTTGTAAGTCTAGGAGATTTTCTAATGATTAATCTGTCACCACCTGTGTATGTTAACAAATAAATACAAATGAATTATAATTCCTAAAATTGTATTATAGTTTCTAAAAATTTGGGTCGCGGCTTGATGACCATGTAAAAATGTGGGTCCCATGGCCAAACCAGTTGAGAACCCCTGCAGTAGAACATATGCCTGTATGACCATAGACTATACTATCAATCCATACATCTGTCTGTCCTTCAGTTCAGTTATTGTATGTCTATCCCACAGGTGTTAAACTCAGTTCCAAAAGGGCCGCAGCTCTGCACAGTTTAGTTCCAACCCTAATTAAACACACCTGATCAAACTAATTGAGTCCTTCAGGCTTGTTTGAAACCTACAGGTAAGTGTGATGGAGCAGGGTTGGAACTAAACTGTGCAGGGCTTCGGCCCTCCAGGAATTGAGTTTGACACCCCTGGTCTATCCTTTCTATCCGAATATATACTTAGCTACATTTATTTAAATCAATACTTTTTTGGGGGCAAATTACACAACAAATAATAAATAAATAAACAAATAACATACAAATAAAAAAAAATAATAATGAATTTTTTTTTAAATAAAATGAAATACAATAAATAAATAAATAAAAACTAATTAATAAATAAAATTTGTGTTGTTTATTATTTTTGCTTAGTATTATGTTAATATGGTTTATTGTATTACAAAACAAAACTGGGGATTATTATTTAAAAATATAATAACAATTAATGTTATTACATTAGTGGACGTCATGGTGGCGCAGTGGGTAGCATGATCGCCTCACAGCAAGAAGGTGGCTGGTTCGAGTCCCAATCTGGGTCAGTTGGCATTTCTGTGTGGAGTTTGCATGTTCTCCCCATGCTGGCGTGGGTTTCCTCCGGGTGCTCCGGTTTCCCCCACAGCCCAAACACAAGACCAGTATTCCAGTATGTTTTGTTGTTAAAACACAAGTGGGCAAACTTGGTCCTGGAGGGCCGGTGTCCTGCATAATTTAGCTCCAACACTAATCAAACATACCTGAACGTGCTAATCAGTGTCTTTAAGATCACTACAAATCTATAAGCAGGTGCGTTTGATTAGAGTTGGAGCTAAACTGTGCAGGACACCAGCCCTCCAGGACCAAGTTTGCCCAACCCTGCTGTAGATAGACTTATGGATAGATGGATGGATATATATATAAATTAAGTTATTCCTGAGAATTAAATTGAGAAGGTGTTAAAATAGTTTCATGCAGTAGTTTTATTATTATTATTATTTTTTTTATTATTATTATTATTATTATACATTCATTCATTCATTCATTCATTTTCTTGTCGGCTTAGTCCCTTTATCAATCCGTGGTCGCCACAGCGGAATGAACCGCCAACTTATCCAACAAGTTTTTATGTCTTTGGACTGTGGGGGAAACCAGAGCACCCGGAGGAAACCCACGTGAAGGCAGGGAGAACATGCAAACTCCACACAGAAACACCAACTGAGCCGAGGTTCGAACCAGCGACCTTCTTGCTGTGAGGCGACAGCACTACCTACTGCATCACTGCCTCGCCCATATTATTATTATTATTATTATTATTATTATTATTATTAAAATAATCAAAAGCTAACCCTGCTGAAAAATCCAGCTTAAACCAGCCTAGGCTGGTTGGCTGGTTTTAGCTGGTTGACCAGGCTGGTTTTAGAGGGGTTTTGGCCACTTCCAGGCTGGTTTCCAGCCATTTCCAGCCTGGTCTTAGCTGGTCAGGCTGGAAAATGACCAGCCAAATCCAGCTAAAACCAGCTTGACCAGCCTGGTTTAAGCTGGATATAGCTGGTTTTGGCTGGACTTCCAGCTTGGCTAGGCTGGTCAAGCTGGTTTTAGCTGGTCATCTCCCAGCCTGACCAGCTAAGACCAGGCTGGAAATGGCTGGAAACCAGCCTGGAAGTGGCCAAAACCCCTCTAAAACCAGCCTGGTCGACCAGCTAAAACCAGCCAACCAGCCTAGGCTGATTTAAGCTGGATTTTTCAGCAGGGAAATCCCAAATAACTTGTGATTATAGTTTTGTTTGTGCGCTGGCTGAATCTGCAGCAAAACTCTAAGGACACACACACAGGATCGTGAAAAATATGGTGAAATACAGTGAAAGAGAAAAGGAAAGGAGGAGAATGGCAGCAAAACAAATGAAAAAGTGCGAGAGCAAGACAGCGCGGTAGATACAGAGAGATATGGCGTGTGAGAGATTGGTGGGGTGTTCTGCCTGATAGGGGGTCAATGCTTCTCCCCAGAGCCCCATTACTGGGTGGCATTAACGGATGTGGTGGGCCAGCGGGGGCATGGAGAGGGCCCGGAGACACAATGTGTGAGAGAATGAAGAAGAACAATCTGATAGTATCTCCTCTTCACTGCAGCCACCAACACAGCACCATCAATCACTGCCGAACACAGCAGCGTGCGCGCACACACATACACACACACTCACACACACTCACACACACTCAAGTGGACTAATGCCCATTAGCATGGCTGCAGAGCGAAGGCATGTTTACCTGCGCAGGGCAGAGAGTAACCCAGCAGCGGCTCCTGGGTGAACTGCCGCTCGTTGAGTCGGCTCACACAGTACAGGTGGAAACACTCCAGGCAGATCACATGACGCTCGGCACACTGGAACACCAGCACTGGAGTCCTGCCAGACAGGGAGGGGACTCAGTTATTTACACAGTGCACGTGCACAACATGTTAGAAAATAGAACAATAGAGTTTGATGTCAAGCCAATCAGAACAGTGGAGGGCAAAATAAGCTTGGTGTGTTTTCATTCAGGTTTAGGTCAGGACTCTGGGCTGCCATTTTTATTCTTTAAATCTTTCATAAGAGGGCTAATAATTTTGACTTCAACTGTACACACACACACACATAGATTTTTTAAAATCTAAATTAAAATGGCTCATTTTAACTCAGAATATTTGTCTTTGAGAACGGATTTCTCAAGCCAGGTGGCGCATTAGACCAGGGGCTCATCTCCCGTTTCCAAAATGCATCACAAACTGCTTGAGGAACTTTTCTACTTTGATAATTGCTAATGAAAATAAATCATGTTCAAAATGATGTACTTGTGTTTATTAAATGCTTATTCAGTTAAGCATGAAGTTGAACTGTATATATATATATATATATATATATATATATATATATATATATATATATATATATATAACAAGAGAGTCTTGTACCACAACTGCTACTCTTTCTTAACGTTTTATTCTGAATTTGAGCTTAAATGCAGTATGTATGACCCAATCAGCCGTCAGGACATTCACCAATGAGAACAGGTCTGCTAGGAAAGCGGAGGTGGTGGGCATGATTGTTTCATTCAGATATGTTGCCTCTTTAAAACCTTTACAGAAACCACCAACACCCGTGTAACAGCTCTGAAATCTCACGCCGGTTTTTTCCAGAGCTCCTCAAATGCAGACTCACTTGACTTGCTAGTCAACTCGCTAACACACTGTACCACCTCCCTGACCTCTCTCTCTCCAGCTTCGATTGAAAGAGACCGCCCGCGTCCTTGCCGGTGCCCTTTTAAACAAACGGAGGAGATCTGCGAGGAGGAAGAAGAAGAGTGGAGTGGAGGATGGTGGAAAAACAAAGCTCCACTTGGCGGGGTAATTGCGGCGCTACTTCAATCAGTCCTTGATTTGAATGGCGGTTGTTGGTGATTGGCCTCCATTGTCTGGTTTCTGCCTGACCCTCCGTGCGAGACCAGCAGGTAGGAGCATTTTTCCACGGGAACGCCCTGCTAATAGCTGACCTTCATTGGTAGGACACACTTAGCGCTCGCTTTTTCTGGAAAAAAAATAAATAAATCGGCCACTGTTGATTGAAGGGCCGCACAGTATGAGGCATACACAGGTTCAAGGGTACAGGCAAGCTTGTCTTTCAGCATGTTTGTATCAATCTTTAGTTTACTTGTCCGTCGCACTGTGGGTATTTCATCTTTTTTGACCGCCGGATCAATCAGAAAGCCTCGAAGTATTCTGTCAAAGCTTGCTTTGTTTTGGAAAGAAACTTTTCCTATCTGTTATTGGTCAGATTTGATAGTCTGTGAGAGAATCTAACAAATGTTTGCTAATAGTTGAATTATTTACATCATTTATTTAGCAGATGCTTTTATTAACCAGTTAAACTCGGCTGCTATTTTGGGATTTCCGCCTGGATTTTGCCTACCCAAATTTAAAAGCTTCCCAAATTCACATGCAGTGGTGTAAATGCAAAAATTTGGTATCATTTTAAAGAAAACCCTTTGAATTTTTATAAAACACTATTGAAAGTGTTTAAAATATGTGTATATGTTGTCTGTGTTATAATAAACACCTAAAAAAAGAGGCGCTTTTTGTATTTTGTATTTGTATTAAGTGTACCATTCAGGTTCTGTGTGGTCTAGCATGCTGTAATTAATGTTGGTGGTTCCTGCACATGTCTGTAATTATAGGAAAAAAGAAAAATGTCTCCACCATAATCTATGCTAAAGTTATTGCATTCCATCTGATGAGAGGGGCTGTACAGGCCACAGAGACCAATCATTGTTTTCATATTTCACTATTCTTTTGTTTGATCAAACATAATTCACTGTGTTTGGACCACATCAGACATATAAAAGGATTACTTATGTACATCACCTCAAAAACAGAGGAGAATGGCCCTGAAGCGCACGGCATAAGAGATGACAGCTGTCTGTGCTATCTGGGGCTGCTTATTGATCATGAATGTATTGTTTTCACTTCTGCGCCATTGAAACACCGCGATTCATTTAGCAACTGTTTGATATGTGAATATAATTCAGTAAAAAGAATGCTAGAACCGTATGAGCACCGGCAAGAGCTTTCATTCGAGCTATAACTTGTACATGTGTCATATATGAACCATATGAAAAATATGAAAATGAACCAATGTTCAATACCCAGCTCGGGTATCCAAAATACTGTGTATTTAAGTGTAAATAAATTTGGTACAGTAGGATAAAAACCAAAGTGATGCATTTGTGCATAAAATATAGATTCTACACTTTCAAACGTAACCACTAACAGGGGTCTGGTGTAAAGCTAGCCCTTAAAATCTTAAAGCGAAAGTCGATGACGTCACGGATCCGGTACCTGGTCCATAGAGTTTAAGTGGTTAAAAGCGACTTACAATTAAGGAGGCATTCAGCAATTCAACAAGAAGAGGCAATACACACAATAAGTGCTAGTTATAAGGGCTCTAAAATCAGACGCTAAAATTATTAGCTGAAATAACCTCAAAAGGTTTAAATATGGCTGCTGCATCGGGGGACAATAGCGCAGACGAGCTAAGAAGACAGCAGAAAATATACTACAAGATAAAAGTCCTTATACTAAAACATACTAAGTAATTTTGACACCATTTACACTAGTTCTGGTTTGTTTTGATTTCATGGGTGCTTTAAGGAACCGTGGATCCCCTGATAATAGTTCAGCTTGGGAAAAGCGAGAGTCACTCACATGATGTCTGTGCAGGCGATGCAGGGCACTCTGCGTGTGTTGGGCATGATCAGATCCAGTGCCACTGAAGTGTCATTATCACATGTGGGGTGGGAAGCACATTTCAGGTAGAACTCCTACAAGAAGAACAAATGAGATGTAATCATGTCCCGCAAACCCCCTATAACAGTCTGAACAACCTCACTGCAGTGGCTTTTATAGATTTGCAGCATGAGGGTAGATTTACTGGACTCAGCTGAGTTAAAGCTACCAATACAGACCACGCACTGGACAATCCACATAGTCTGCTGAGCATTGAAGTGCTAGACAGATAAAAAAGTACAACATACCTTAAAAGACATTTGCTACTTATTTAAAATGAGTTAAAACATCCACATTCTTGAGACTATTAGGCAAGAAAGTCCTATTTCTTTTGCATCATTTGCATTCACATGCAACTTCATTATACAGCAGATTGAAGCTATTATAAGCATAAAGGGGCAATTTAGTATGATAATTGTTTGCCATCTCACCGCCAGTCTGCCATTACAGCCTTGTGACTGACACACTCCGTGAATCCGGTTTGGGAGAAGGACGTCGTCCCAGCAGCTCGGCCCCTGCAGAAGATCACAGAGATGACAGACATCAATCACTGGAAGATCAAGAGAGACGCGGCAATTAAACAACAAGGAAAGGGCAAGACTATAAGGAGGAATAAAATAAGAGTGAAACGACAGGACAGTTTAACTTAAAGAGAAACAGATCAAAAGGATGGTATTTTGCTTTTCTGTTTAGAGACTTAAATATGACATTTATATACAGTTTAATCTCTTTCTCTAGATACACGAAGAGAGAGGTTTGCAAACTTGCATTTGTGAATGTGAAATTTACAAGGTAATCAAATAAAGTTTATAGTACACTCCAAAAATTACTTCTGCTGCTTGTTCAAATCACTTAAAATAGGTTGAACTCACACGATTGTTGAGATTTTGGGGGCCAACCTAATTGTTTTATGTTCAATCCACTTCAATTTGTTAACTTAATCTGCTGGATTTAACATGAATGAATTGTGTGGAACACTGCATTTTTTTTTACAGTGTATGAATAGGAATGAAATCAGACTGAAAAACAGTTAACTCGAAGAGAAATAGATCAAATACCTGGATGGATGGTTTTTGCTAAGCTCAAAACTTTATTGCAGTCTCCATTTGAAAGAAATAATAGTGGCGGCAAAAGGACAACAACTTTTGCTGCTTAAGACATTTTCTATAATGATTACAGAGACAGATGTTTAATAAATTTCATTCCACTTGGTTCCTTGCATGCACAATATTATATTATTATCTAAAAACACTTTAACCACAGAGAATGGTTTAAAACCAAGTTATAAAGCTCTCATTAGCATTATGCATAATGTATTACCATTTTAGAAATCATACTTTGGTGAAAGTAAAATGGCTAGCTATTTTCAGTCGAAATAAATTAATAAATCAAACAAATATAAAAAAAAATTGTTAAATAATAATAAAATAAAATAGAATGAATTAATTAATAAAAAAAGAATAAAATAAAACTAAATGGAATGAACGAATGAATAAATAAATATAATAATGTAAAATATATTAATTAAATAGACTGAAATAAAATGAATGAATGAATAAATCTATAGAATAAAATAGAATGAATGAATTAATAAATAACAACAAATAAATAAAACAAATTCAAAAAATAAAATTGAAGGAATGAATGAATAAATAAATGAATAAATAAAATAAAAAAACAGGATGAACGAATAAATGAATGAATGAATAAATTAATGAATAAATAAATAAATTAATTAATTAATTAATAAACAAAAAAGAATAAATAAATAAATAAATAAATGAATAAATAAATAAAATAAAATAAAACAGGATGAATAAATGAATGAATACCTGAATAAATAAATACATATAAAACAATAGAATGAAAAAATAAATAAAATAAAATAAAACAGGATGAATGTATAAACAAATGAATGAATAAATCAATAAATATATAAAATAAAATAGAATGAATAAATAAATGAATAAATAAAATAACATAACCGGAGGAAGGAATAAATGAATGAATGAATGAATGAATGAATGAATAAATAAATAAAATACAATAGAATGAATAAATAAATAAATAAACAAAATAAAACAAAACAGGATGAAAGAATAAATGAATGAATAAATGAATGAATAAATAAGTAAATAAATAAATGAATAAATAAATTAATAAATAAATAAAATAAAGACTGCATGCTATTACCAATTAGGTTAAATTCACATAAAAATTTGTTACATGAGCTTAAAATCTGCAATTTATCATACAACTCCATTACAGTCTGAATCTATACACTCAAAAAAAATTTTTTTTGAAAAAAGCTTTGGTCACACCTTATTTTGATGGTCTGTTTATTGAATTTAAGACACATTGCATCTACAGTATCTACATAGCAAGTAGACAGTTGGGGTTGGCATTATGATGGACATGTTTAAACTGAGAGACAATGTGACAGAATTAAAGGGTGTTCTGAATTATGTCACTGGCACAAAGATCCTGAAATGCTGATCAGTTGTGGCATTATTGCATTGTTAGATGAATCAAAACACAATCAGCAAGAACTGCACTTCATTTAGTAATAACACAATCAGGCCCGCTTGATGATGCTGATGCACTGCTATAGTCATTAATGCATTTTATAATAGGCGGAAAATGACTACTCGTCTGACTGACAACAAACCATAGAAATAATGATGCATCTAGACATAATTAAGGCATTTCAGACTGCTATAATGACAAAAATAGTTTTGATGCATTTTAAAGGTATATTTCAAAAACAAATGAACTAAATCATGACAGAGATTTTGATTTGATTTGACTGATTTTGCCCATTATCTCCTGCAATACCTGTGCAGGCCACCAGGGCCTACAGTTTGAGAAAAAAAGCGATGGTAGGGTTTAGTGTTGTTTTTTACACAACGCTTATTGAAGACTGAAATGACTAGCTTAAAAAGCGTAACAACTAATGCTAATGTGTTAGCATTAACTTAACTTTCTTGTGAGGGAGTCAGCACAATTCACGTCTCTGCTGAAGATTAAGAGAGATCAGCATCACAAATGTGATGAATTTAAACGCATTTACAAGGCAGAAATAGACACTGCTGATGCAGCAAAATTAGAGAAGACATTCACACACTCACTCACTTTCCTTTAGCTTATTCACTGCATTTTCAGGGGCTGCCACAGTGGAATGAACCGCCAATTACTGTGAATTTTTTTTTACATAGCGGATAAGGCAAATTTTGCATGCTCACAGAAAAGCCCAGTATGGTAATCTGCCTTTGTTTTCACATTTGCATTGATCTGTATTTGGTATCAGAAGTGGCTTCTATGAAAGCCAGAAAGGCATCTAGATTACGCTTATTTACCAAAATAAAACATGATCATGCCTTGATTTTTCATTCTTTAAAGGGCCATGACACCCCCCTCTTTCGGTTAAAGTCTACTTCAGAATTTTTTCAAAAGATGCATGATTAATGGGCGTGGAGCTCCGCGAGCATCGGGCAGGAGTGGGCGTGGCCAGCAGGGGAGAAGGGGAGCGAATAACTGCTGTTGTCAGTTAGCTCACAAAATGAGACACAAAGAGGAGACGCATGAGTTTATAGTTTACAAAGTTAAAATGCAAAGAAATGAACAGTGTTTTAATGCCCTGCTACATTTGTTATTCGTAATTTCATATACAGACAACCACAATTTCTATCATTATAAAGATAATCGTGTTCATGTAAACACAACAAATGAGGACTTCTCCCTCAATCCCCGTATCCAGCAGACTCAGTGCAGCAGGTCTCCTGACCCGTCTATTTTAACCATTAGCCCTGCTGGCAATCTGGAGGATTTAGGCAAACACAGCAGCTGTAAATGTAACTTTATTATCATCAGCTTTTGAAGTTTGTTATATCAAATATAACTTAGACGCGATCGTGAGCTCCCGGAAGAAAGCGAAAACCGCTCGCACTTTTAAACAGACTCGTAAAGCAACAAAGGGACACGGCGGATTTTTCTTCTTGGCTTTGTGGCTGTTCATCAAGACGACAACAAGGTTTGTTTGAGCTCGGGTCGTCCATGGCTCGTTATTATATGCATATTGATTTTCCATGTAATGTCTCGGCTGTGTATTAGAACATGGCGGTTCCTTTGTTTTCATTCTGTCTTGCTCCACGAACTCGTGATGTATCTCTGTAACCAATCAGTGTTCAGCTGCACCTTTTGTGACTCTTTCTCATGTTTGGTACCCTTTTGAAAGGGTGCCGAAAAATTGGTACGGTACGGTTCGGTACTATTTTTGACAGTGGAAAGACCATAAAAGTGTACCAAACCAAACCGTACCACTCAGTGGAAACGGGCCATTAGTGATTAGCACCTCACAGCAAGAAGGTCCCGGCTGGGTCAGTTGAAATTTTTGTGTGAAGTTTGCATGTTCTCTCTGTGTTGGCGTGGGTTTACTCTGGGTGCTCCGGCATCAGCCAAAGGAAAGTAGTTTAATGCGATTATTAACCTCCTTAATCAATATTTTTTATTTCCTATTGTCTTCAAAACATATCATCGTTATACAATGACTTGCCTATTTACCTTAACTTGCCTAATTAAACTAGTTAAGCCTTTAAATGTCACTTTAAGCCAACCCAAGCTCATTCTGGAAACGTAGCCCCGCCAACGTTTCTGGAGACCGCGATTTACGTGGCCGGAGGTACGTAAGGCCGCGTTAAGTTTTTTTCGAGCGAACGCTGCGGGGCGGTGTGGCGCCGCTCAGCCGCTCCTCTTCGCGCTCGCCTGCCGACGGCTCGTCTCCGAGTGGAGGGCTTTCCCGATGCAACCAGTTTGTCCGTTTAGCTCACATCGTTGTGTCGGCGGAGCGGAGTCCCCGGAGGAGGAGGAGAAGCCGGCCGCGGGGACGACGACCAGGATCGAGTTCGGGGAACAGTGGTTCAGGAAATCAGGTAAGACGAAAAACGGAATCCGAAAAATAAGGGTGAGAACGCGGCGGGATCCGAAAACGCGGTCGAAATCGAAGATGAGGGCTTTTGCTTTTTTTTTTTTTCTGGACGGCTTTTGCGAAACGTCGCTCGGGTTTAGGGAAGGAGGAGGAGGAGGAAGAGGAGGGCGGCCGAGTCGGCCAATCCGGCAGTTTTTCGTGCGAGAATGGCGCGGGCGCGAACGGCGCATGCTTCCGAGAGGCGCCTGAGACGCGAAAAAGTGCGCACAGCGGCCTCTCGCGGATCCGCAAAAACAAAAACCGCTCGAATACGTACCTCCCGGGACGTAAATCGCGGACCGCAGAAACGTCCGCGGGGCTACGTTTCCACAATGAGCCCGTGTTGCTTTAAGCTGAATAGTAGTATCTTGAAAAAATTCTAGTCAAATATTATTTATATCATGACAAAGATCTTATTAGAAATGAGTGATTAAAACTCAAACAAAAAGAAATTTGTTAAATAAATGTTCTTTCCGTTAAACAGAAATTGTGGAAAAATTTTCAGGGGGGCTAATAATTTTTTTTTATTAATTTTTTTTTTAATTGAGATATTTATTGCATTGCATTGCACAACATTACAGCAAATGTTACAGCATCTCAAGTTTTTTTTTCTTTTTTGCAAAAAAGAAATAAACAAATTAAATATTCCACACACATAAAAAATAAATAAAAATTAAAAACAATAATAATATCTGTAATAGAATAAAATAGTTAAGAGGAAAAAATAAAAAACAGAATATCTAACCCCTAAAATCCACCCCACCCCTGCGACTGAATTCTGTCTTTAACAGTCTGTGTGGACAAGGCCTGCGTAATTCTACATTTAACAGTTATAACAATGATTATCACTTTAAAAACTGCCAGCAGCACACAGGTCTCTTTCTCTACCTGCCACACGCTCTTCCTTGTCCTTCTGCCAGATTAAGACACTCTCTCTATCCATAATTGTTTTGGGACAACCCCCCCCCCCCTCCTCCTCCTGACTCCGACCGTGGCTGATTAGCATAAGCATTTAAACATTCTGACAGGGCCCTTAATAAGCAAGAGAAAAGGTTAAGAAAATCATTACTCGCTCGCAGGAGGGAGCGGAGGGTGGAGGGATGAAGCCGCGGCGTGCCGTGGTAGAGGAGCCCGGAGATTACACCCAGACACCTGCTTAGAGACAGCAAGGAAAGGTCACACAGACCCCCGGCGCGACAGCTCAAAACAAACGTGCACACACACACACACACACACACACACACACACACACACACACACAAACACACACACAAACACACACACACGCGAGTGTAAATGATTAATGAGAAAAACGCAGATGAATTATTCAACAACACACCTCCCGCATTGTTCACATCAGTCTCACCTCCGCACCCTCTCAGGACGCTTTTTTTTTTCTTCACAGAGGAGAATCAACATCGCAGTCCCACAAAGCCTTAATTACATTATTGTTTAACAAACAGGGCTGCGTCTGTGAGCCAGCTGTGAGGATTCCACTGCCTGTATCCAGCAGAGACTCATCGGAT
Source organism: Danio rerio (assembly GCF_052040795.2). Taxonomy (NCBI): domain Eukaryota; kingdom Metazoa; phylum Chordata; class Actinopteri; order Cypriniformes; family Danionidae; genus Danio; species Danio rerio. Next base: position 3,341,384 of record NC_141033.1, read on the forward strand.
CCACCACGCTTGCATTCACAACACTCAATTATAGACATTAGAAGTCAGCGAGAAGACAAACACGGCACACATCCAGAGAGCACGCGGCTGGAGCACACACACACACACTCAGCAGATACTTCATGGTTGAACACTGAAGTAATCACAGTGCCTACTAATCTAAGAAGTTATAAAGATAATCTATAGCTAAATACAGACACACAGCTCATGACTTTGTAGTAAACACAGTATTATACCAGACTTTCGCACAATATATTATCAATCAGTCCCATTCATTCACTTTACTTTCAGCCTATTATTAATCCAGGGTCACCACAGTGGAATGAACTGCCAACGTATCCAGCCAACCCGGGCTCATAGTGGAAATGTAGCCCTGCGGACGTTTCTGCCAACCGCGATTTACGTCCCGGGAGGTACGTATTCGAGTGTTTTTTTGTTTTCGCGGATCCGCGAGAGGCTGCTGTGCACGCTTTTTCGCGTCTCGGGCGCCTCTCGGGAACGTGCGCCCGCGCCGTTCTCGCGTGAAAAGCCGCCGGATCGGCCGACTCGGCCGCCCTCCTCTTCCTCCTCCTCCTTCCCTAAACCCGAGCGACGGTTTGTAAAAGCCGTCCAGAAAAAAAAAAAGCAAAAGCCCTCGTCTTCGATTTCGACCGCGTTTTCGGATCCTGCCGCGTTCTCGCCCTTTTTTTTCGGATTCCGTTTTTCGTCTTACCTGATTTCCGGAACCGCTGTACCCCGGACTCAATCCCGGTCATCGTCCACCGCGGCTGGCTCCTCATCCTCCTCCAGGGCCTCCGCTCCGCTGACGCAACGCTGTGAGCTAAGCGGACAAACTGGTTGCATCGGTAAAAGCCCTCCACTCGGAGGCGAGCCGTTGGCCGGCGAGCGCGAAGAGGAGGGGCGGAGCGGCGCCACGCCGTCCCGCAGCGTTCACTCGAAAAAAAATATACGCGGCCTTACGTACCTCCGGCCACGTAAATCGCGGTCTCCAGAAACGTCCGCGGGGCTACGTTTCCAGAATGAGCTTGGGTTGTATCCAGCATATGTTTTACACAGCAGATGACTTCCACCTGCAACCCATCACTGGGAAACACCCATACACTCTTCCATTCACACACATACACTACGGCCAATCAAATTCCCCTACAGCGCATGTGTTTGGACTGTGGGGGAAACCGGTGCACTCGGAGTAAACCCATGCCAACACGGGGAGAACATGCAAACTCCACACAGAAATGCCAACTGACCCAGCTGAGGCTCGAACCAGTGACCTTCTTGCTCACTCTTTAAGTGTAAACCTGCTTCAGATGACTCAAATGAGACTAGGGTGACGCTTCATCCTTCAACAGGACAGCGACCCTATAAACAACGGAGTGGCTACTGGACAACACTGTTATTGTCCATGGATGGCCCAGCCAGAGCCCAGACTTGAACCTGATTGAGCATCTCTAGCGCTCTGGATATCAGACTGGGTTGATGGTTCATCTTTCAACAGGAAAGCGACTCTAAAAACACAAACAATCTAACAAAGATGTGGGTAAAAGACAACTCTGAATGTACATGAGTGCAAAGACTTGAATCTGATCAAGCATTTCTAGCGCTCTGGATATTAGATTGGCTTCCATTAATCTTTCAATAGGACAGTGACCCTAAAAACACAGCCAATATAACAAAGAAATGGCTATGGGACAACTCTGCGAATGTCCAAGAGTGGCCCAGCCAGAGCCCAGAATCAAACTTGATTGAGCATCTCTGGATCTCTCCAGAGATGCCTGATAGATCTGGAGAGGTACTGCAAAGAAAGCAAACCACAACCATCCAAATGATTAAGGACAAGATCCCCAAAGTCCCACTCAACATTAGTTTTTGTTCAAAAATCCATTTTACTTGGAAATAATTTTTGCAACTGTTGCCTCATGCTCACTTTTTAAGTGTAAACCCCATCAGGACATTAAAAGTACAGTATCTACAGACTAATCAATGCAGTTATTTAAATTATTATATGCAAAATAGTAATAATAAAATACAGTTTATGCATGTATTGTATGTATTTATATCTGTCATGACAGATACTGTATACTGACATTAATACAGACATTTACAATACAGTACAATAATTACATTTGAATAGACATGGTTTGTTCAAATGTACTAAAAACACTTCCACACTTCATAAAAATAATTCTGACCATTCAAAAGCACTCAAACAGCATAGAAAAATATTAAATATATTTAAAGCAAAAGGTTGTAATAAATTAAAATATCACCGTTATTATTGTAGTTTTCATCATTCAATGCCACACACCAAACGTCTAAAACAAGGTGTAACAATACATACAATAACAATTTAATTTAATTTATAAATATAAAATTAATTAATTTATAAATATAAAATTAATTACTTGATAAATATTTATATATAATACACAAAATATTATTATTATTATATATATATATATATATATATATATATATATATATATATATATATATATATATATATATATATATATATAGAGGGAGAGAGAGATAGATATATTTATATATTTATAAATATAAGCATGTTTACTTTATAGCTATTATTATTTTTAATTATTTGTCAGTTTAATTTTCAAGTTGACTTAATTTTTATTGTAAAATTATTGCACAGTCAACAAATTAAGAGTTTAAATTAAGGTTTCCAACCTCTATTAACACTATAATCTTACATTTTTCCCCCACACAGGATGAATTGTGTACCCTATTTGCGAAAGGTGCCAAGAACACATTCATTCCTTCCAAGTAAAAAAAAAAATATATATATATATTACTAACATTAAAGTAATAAATAGTCTTTAATCCTTCCTCTAAAGGCGCTTTAATGTGATTTGTGTCAATGTTTTGGCAGGGTACTGACCCGTGTGGAGTGAAGCATGAAGCTGTAGCATTAGCCCTGGCACAGTGTTGCAGTAGGTGAAGCGTTGTAATGTGATGCTCAAAGTTGACCCTGTTCGGCGCTGACCTTTGCAAGCGCAGCCAATGATTACAAGATAATTCACATGAGCTATTATTATATGGGTTGTGCCAGCACGAAAAAAAAAAAAAAACTCTAAACAGAATAAAAGAGAGGCATAAGACGATTTCCTATTCAGGAGTTGAAGTAAAAATTCTTATTCGTCTACTATATTTGATTTATTTTCCCAGAGATGGGTTGCAGCTGGAAGGGCATCCGCGGAGTAAAACAAGTACTGGATAAGTTGGCGGTTCATTCCGCTGTGGCGACCCTGGATTAATAAAGGGACTTGTGAATGAAATGAATGAATGAATGAATATTTGATTTATCAAGGTCATATATTTGCTTCACTATTGCACAAGTCACTACTGACTCCGAAAACTCTGAAGACTTGCTCTGCTAATAATTTGTCAGCCGTGGCCATTAAGAACAGTTATAGAGTGCATTAGTGCCACTCACTTTTTCAGCAGCGCTGCTTCCGTTAGTATTTTTCCCATCGAATTTTTTAAATCAGCCTTTGTTGAAGGGTTTCAAGCTTTCAAACAGCTACGAGGAGAATCAAGACATTACAAACTTACATTTGAAGCAAAGAAGTACATGAAAATCAGACAAAATTGTGTACTTGATGGCTTTAATAAGGTAAAGAACCCAGAACCACTGCCATTGACACAGTCAAACTGAAGAGAATGGATCTGTAAATGGAAAAAAAAAAGTTCTGAACTCTTTCTAAAGCCAGAAAAACTGAATGATTTGGAGAAAGTACTTATTTAGGGAAGTGACAACGAGCCCGACTGACACTCTGAAAGAGCTCCAGCCTTTAAAAAAACAACAATCAACAGCATTTAACCAATTAGGCCTGTGTGTAGAATGGCAAAACTCATGACAGTCTGCTGGGGTTCACCAGAAGGCACCTGAGGAACTCTCAGACCATAAGGAAATAAATCCTCTGATCTGATGAAACAAAGATTAAACTCCTTAATGCCAAGCTTCCTCACCAGGCCAATATCATTCACAAAGTGATCATGGTAAAGCGACTTCAGCTGTGATGATGCTTTCTTGATCATTAGTCAGGATCAAGGGAAAGATGAATACAGCATTGTACAGAGACATCCTTGATGAAAACCTGCTTCAGATCACTCTGTAAATGAGACTGGGGTGACGCTTCATCTTTCAACAGGACAGCGACCCTAAAATACAGCCAGTACGTCAATGAAGTAGCTATTGGAAGACTCAATGAATGGTCATGAGTGGCCCAGCCATATCTTAGATTTGAACCTGATTGAGCATCTCTTGAAATCTGTATAGCAGACTGGCTTGATAGTTCATCTTTCAACATGACAGCAACCCTAAAAACATAATCATTATAACAAAGAAGTGGCTATGGAACAAATCTGTGAATGTCCATGAGTGGCCCAGCCAGAGCCCAGACCTGAACCCATTGAGCATCTCTAGCGCTCTGGATGTCAGACTAGGTTGATGGTTCATCTTTCAACAGGACAGCAACACTAAAAATACAGCCAGTATATAAATAAAGTGGATCCGGGACAACTTTGTGAATGTTCATGAGTGGCCCAGCCAAAACCCAGACTTGAACCTGATTGAGCATCTATTGAACTCTGGATAGCAGACTGGCTTGATGGTTCATCTTTCAACATGACAGCAACCCTAAAAACATAACCATTATAACAAAGAAGTGGCTATGGAACAAATCTGTGAATGTCCATGAATGGCCCAGCCAGAGCCCAGACCTGAACCCAATTGAACATCTCTAGCACTCTGGATATCAGAATGGGTTGATGGTGCATGTTTCAACAGGACAGCAACCCTAAAAATACAGCCAGTACATATAAGAAGTGGCATTTTCATTCATTCATATATTCAATTTTCTTCGACATAGTTCCTTATTTATCTGGGGTTGCCACAGTGGAATGAACTGACAACTATTCCGGCATATGTTTGATGTAGCGGATGCCCTTCCAGCCACAATTTAGTACTGCGAAACACCCATACACTCTCACATTCACACACACACACTCATACTCTAAGTGAAGTTTCACAAACTAATTTCGAGAGGAGCACGTGATATGATTGAGCATGACTGGCTTCTCATCTGTAATGTAAATGGATCGTTTTCTCCTTACTACTCTTACTTCGTTTTGGAAGAGGCCCCCTCTCAACCCCAGCTCCTCCTTTTCCTCTCTTTTCTAAGGGGGAGCTCTCGGGAACTACCTGATCTCGGATCCCCTTATATGCTTATTGATTAGGCGGGAGCCGTTGGCGTACGTCTTGCCGAGCTTAGGGTTCTCTCCCGGGACAGCATGCCAAACCTGCTATAAACGCCAAGCATATCTAAGTGGGAACTCTTCAAAGCCAATTTAGCTTATTCGATTCACCTATAGCGCATGTGTTTGGACTATGGGGGTAACTGGAGCACCTGGAGGAAACCTACATGAACACGGGGAGAACATGCAAACTCCACACAGAAATGCGAACGCAATCTCACAGCAATTCGTAACTTTTTGATTTAGTGGCTATTTCGTATGAATTCATACGATTTAATTCGTACGATTCAGTACGATTTGCTCATCCCCTAATGACGGTTGCGGTTAGGGGTGGGGTTAGGTGCCACACCTCCTTTTTAAAAATCATACATTTTCGTACGATTGAACTAGTTTTTCGTACGATTGAACTAGTACAAATTCGTATGAATTAGCCACTAAACTGGCAAAACGTAAAATACTTACGTTTCCTCGTGAGATCAGGCTGGAAATGCCAACTGATCCAGCGGGGACTCAAACCAGCAACACTCTTGCTGTAAGACGACAGTGCTAACCACTGAGCCACCATGCCGCCCAAAAACAAACCGTTTTTTTACCGTATAAAATACATTACATGTGTGTGTGTGAGAACGATCACTTTAAGATGAGGGAAACAACTGAATAATACAATGTATGACAAGTATTAAGTCTGAAATGTTAAGTCTGGGATTTAATAACTGTGAGGCTGGTGGTTTCATTACAATGGGAACAACCCGGACATTATAATTAAAGCTTCTAATTAAAGCCTCAGGGCACATTGAGATATTTATAATGCCAGCAATCTAGTCAAAACTGTATTCCTCATAATTGTGTTCTGGAGAGATGTAAGCCAAGGTTATTTTCTATTAGTGTTCAAGGCAAAAAAAAAACTCATAACAGCAATAATAAGCAGGTTTTCCCCTTAAGGCCTAATTCGGGGGATGTAGGTTTTGAAGATTTTGGCATAAAATGTCTAAATCACGCACATAAACTGCTCAAATGCCAAAGCTGGGTGTTTAAGCCAGGAGTTGCTGATGGAGATAAACACATTTGATTGAAAGTGCTGCTAAGTCCAATATCTCCAAAGACCCAAATGAAGTGCTCAGACGGCGAGTGCATAAACTTTGCCGTCTTCTTCTTCTCAGCATATTTGGAGAAAGTTCTCTGGGGGGAGTTAGATGAGTAGAGCTGGAACGCATTTCAGGCCCGAGGATGTTAGGAGCCAGATTGGCACCGGAATGGGACGGCACTGGCACGGAGACAGTGGACAAACAGATTCTCAGCGTTGAAGACCACCGCGAGCGGAAAGAAAAGGCAGGTGCGGCTTAGCGGCGTGTCAGTCAGTTTTCCCAAACAGCAGCAAAATGCGGTGAAGTGGGAACGCTGCCCACGCGCTGGGACAGAAAGCCCATACGGACCGAAAGATAAAACAGGCCACGGGCGGAACGGCGGCGGGATGGGGCTTATGACAGCCGTGTGGGGGCAGCGGGATGTGGGTTTGTGCTGCTTTGTATTCATACTTTAGGCTACGAAATGTCACTGTTACTTAATTATGAGACTTGGGGCAATGGAGCAAATGTTTTCAGTTAAGTTTTTTTTGTCTCAGCGATTATGAATGTGTATTAAAGAACAGCAATAATAAGCAGGCTTTACCCCTGCAGTCATAATCCAGTGATGTAGAGTTGCTGTGTGGCAGCAGGATTAGAATAACACAATACATATGGAGCTCTATCAGACACGCACAAGGCAAGTGTTTTTTGGGTAGTTTCAGCCCGGCGCAGGTATCATTTTCATGATCTGTGCAACATTGTTTAAATAATTAGAAATTTTAAAGGTCAAGTCAATCTAATTGCTTGCCAATGTAATGTGTTGATTAGGGAAACTCGGTTCTTTATCGGTATCGATGCTACATTATAAAAGACCGAAGTATCAATTAGCTCTGACATTAACGGTTCTACTACCGCTACTGGAGAATTATTGCTGAATAAACATTACTTACAGTAGCATAACTAAACAGACCAAACCTTTCTAATTTGCGATATTTGATATTCGTCCGGCGACTGTGTCAAGTATAAAAGCCTTCACAGTTCTCGACAGTTCTCGTTCAGCGGAGCGCACACACATTGCTTGTGACACAGTCTCACGCTCAAACAACTCGTAAGCTTGCAGAGTGAACCCAACAAGCTGTATTTCCTGAGTAGACATCTACAATGCCTGTTGCAGCATACATTGTTTTCTTGTATAAGCGGAAACGCAAGCAATCTGGCTAAGTGAAAGTATCTTCGAAAAGTGCATTAACTGTAATGCAAAGTTTTGATTGCCTAGCTACTAACGGTAACGTTACATCATCCACATCGTTATGTCAGCAGTCAATCACCTAAATTAGTATAATATTAATAGTTAAATAAACACACACACTGGGTTACAATGAAAACAGTTCGGTTAAAATGAAAAAAAAAGTATATATATATATATATATATATATATATATATATATATATATATATATATATATATATATATATAGGAATATTTTAATATTTTGGCTTTTATGTATTTAAAAATATAAATATATAACCATATATCCATATAAAAGAAGCTGTTGACATGGAATTGAACCAGATACAAATGTAAAAAAATGAATTATGTGTGTAATAACAATAAATGATGCAAGAAGAAAGTGCTGAACTACTGAAATGTGTTTAATACTTTATATAAAAGGCTTTTTTGGTGATGGCAGCTTAAAGTCGCCTCTCATTTGGAGATTGAATTCACATGCATTGCTCAGGTGTGAGTTTCTCACAGACTTCAACAGAGTGTAACAATCTTGACGATTCTGTGGGTCTCGTCTGTCAAATCTTTATTTGTATTTTCTTTTGGATTCAGGTCAGGTGATTGGCTGGGCAATTCTACAGCTTTATTTGCTTTCTCTGAAAGCATTTGATAGTTTCCTTGGTTCTGCTCTGGATCATTATCCTGCTGAACTGTCCAATTCAATTCAATTCAGCTTTATTTGTATAGTGCTTTTACAATGTAGATTGTGTCAAAGCAGCTTCACATAAATGGTCATAGTAACTGGAACAGTGTAGTTCAGTTTTTAGTGTTTAAGTTCAGTTCAGTTCAGTTTAGCCCAGTTCAGTGTGATTCACAGTTCAGTGACTGTCCACCCTGGTTACATCTTCATCCTCCTGATCAGCTGATTTTCATTTACATTGAGGAAGGGCAGAGGGTTGCTGAAGTACTACTGAGAGATTTCAGCTGCTGTCTGGGCTTTCACTGCCTTTCCACACCCCTCTTTCTTCATGTGTTCAATACTTTTCCCTGCATCATTTATTTGTAAACTAATTAGTTTTGTTTTCTCTGCATACAGTATTTGACTTTTTTAGCTGTTACAGACATCCAATGAAAGTCAACAGCACCTTTAGAAATATGTTTTTTAAGAACAATTGTCATGTGTTCAATACTTATTTCCTCCACTGTGTGTGTGTGTGTGTGTGTGTAAATATATATATATATATATATATATATATATATATATATATAGGGGAAGCAATTTTTGTGTTCTGAATGCACATATACTTACCCTGCTGAGAGTCAGGGTGCCCTGTTTGCAGTCTTTGCACCGAACACGCAGTTTTCCAGGCTGGATGGCCTTACAGACCGTCTTACAAAACACATAGAAACTGCTGTGGGCTTTGGCTCCTGAAAAATAAAAACAATCATAAACATTATAAAAAAACAAGAAATAATGTGTGATAAAAAATCCTGTCTCATTACAGTCTCTCCCATCACACAGCTCAGACTACTATTTTACAATATTAACTTGATTCTAGTTGATCATTTTTAATCAGAGGTGGCTTATGTAAAAGGCAAAGGCCTCTAGATTACGCTTATTTTTCCATAATTAAATATGATCATGCCTTGATTTTTAGTTATTTAATTAGGGCATTAAGGTTTGACTTTGCTTAGACAAAAGTCTTTAACAGAAATAATTGTATATGAGTATTGTGTCTGACTCCATCATGAGCTTGGAGGACTGCATCCATACATCTCTGCAATGACTCAAATCACTGATTAATAAAGTCATCTGGAATGGCAAAGAAAGCGTTCCTGCAGGACTCCCAGAGTTCATCAAGATTCTTTGCATTCATCTTCAATGCCTTCTCCTTCATCTTACCCCAGACATGCTCAATAATGCTTATATCTGGCAACTGGGCTGGCCTTACCTGGAGCATTCTTCGCTTTCAGGAACTTTGATGTGAAGGCTGAAGTATGAAGCTGTGTTCGCACCAGACATGGAACGCATGGATAAATCCTGTTATTCGTGCGTAAATAGACGCGTGAACATATTGAGTTTACTCACTTCATTCGCACATTAAAATACGCTTCATTCGCATGTCAAATCTGCTTCACAACAGACGCGGAATCGTGTGATGGGCAGAGCTGTTGTCTGCCTGGGGACTCTAGCTTCGTTGCTAAATAGCTAACATGGATTTTATTGAGAGAATCGCTGTGTTTATGTGCTTTATGAAGACTAAAAAAAACAGTGTCAATTTGTTTGGAGCCGTGTCTGAGTCCACTAGCTCGTTTCAGAGATGCACCCAGCTCTGTGAGCTCATAAACCCCTCTAAAAACTAGGGATGTAACGGTATCAGAATTTTACGGTACGGTAATACCTCGGTATGAATGTCACGGTACGGTATTTATTGAATCATTTACAGGAAAAAACAAAACTTATGAAAATACTCCAAAAAAGTGCCAAAAGTGTCAATGACATACAAATTAGCCATCTATCTGTAAGCTTTGAAACAGGAACTTCAATTTTAATTACAAAAAAATATTAAACCATGTAAAAAAAATAAAGTTTCAATTTAGTAGTGTTGAAAACTCATCACATTCAACATTTAATCACTCACTCACTTAGATAGAGATGGGTTTAAAGGAAAATTATCATATAAATATAATCTGGTAAAAGCTGGTATCTCTGGGTATTTACAATGTCCCCTGCAACAGAAAAACCCCTCTCATTTGGGACTGAGGTTTCTGGGACAAGAGAGATATGACTTGGCCCAGGTTGACAGCAGTGGGTAACGTTGTGCATTGTCTTTCCCCCACTTGAGAGGACAAACCATGAGTGAGATAGAGATCTCATGTCTGCATCAATCTGAACAGTGTGCTGACAACACCGCTATTCAGTACGCGCGCGACAACACAGCTGATAAGAACTCGCGCGACAACACAGCTGATAAGAACTCGCGCGTCAACACAGCTGATAAGAACTCGCGCGTCAACACAGCTGATAAGAACTCGCGCGACAACACAGCTGATAAGAACTCGCGCGACAACACCGATATTCAGTATGCGCGCGACAACACAGCTGATAAGAACTTGCGCGACAACACCACTATTCAGTACGCGCGCGACAACACAGCTGATAAGAACTCGCGCGACAACACAGCTGATAAGAACTCGCGCGACAACACAGCTGATAAGAACTCGCGCGACAACACCGCTATTCAGTATGCGCGCGACAACACAGCTGATAAGAACTCGCGCGACAACACCACTATTCAGTATGCGCGCGACAACACAGCTGATAAGAACTCGCGCGACAACACAGCTGATAAGAACTCGCGCGACAACACCGCTATTCAGTATGCGCGCGACAACACAGCTGATAAGAACTTGCGCGACAACACCACTATTCAGTATGCGCGCAACAACACAGCTGATAAGAACTCGCGCGACAACACAGCTGATAAGAACTCGCGCGACAACACAGCTGATAAGAACTCGCGCGACAACACCGCTATTCAGTATGCGCGCGACAACACAGCGAATAAGAACTCGCGCGACAACACCGCTATTCAGTATGCGCGCGACAACACAGCGAATAAGAACTCGCGCGACAACACCGCTATTCAGTATGCGCGCGACAACACAGCTGATAAGAACTCGCGCTACAACACCGCTATTCAGTATGCGCGCAACAACACAGCTGATAAGAACTCGCGCGACAACACCGCTATTCAGTACGCGCGCGGCGACAACACCCGCTTTAGAGTTTTCCAGCTCTTTTTCATCCCCGCTTCTAGCAGCACACTCCATTTCCGCATTACTGGATCTGTAGCGACAACAGACCACAAGGGATGATGGTCATGAATGGGCTGATGGGAATTGTAGTTTTCGCTACCTCCCGTTCGCTTCATTCGCCTGAGCAAATATTCTCAGAAGACCTATAGTTTTACCGAGTCATGCGACTTCGGTAATATCGAAAAAAATTTATATTGCGGTATGGCGGTATTTACAATACCGTTACATCCCTACTAAAAACTATACCTGGATGATGGAAGCTTTCAACGGCGCTATGTCATAATCTCACCCTCACAATAAGCTACTTATTGGTTAATGTGTGCGAATGTCTGCTGAAGTTCAACTTTTGGAACTCATGCGATTCGCACGAAACACGCAATACAGGTGTTAAGCTCGTCAATTAGCTAAAATGCTCAACTTGCGCCGCTTCAATTGTGTGAATTGCGTCATTTGCGCCACCTCATTCGTGAGTATCGCACCTTTGCATCGACATAACATGTAAATTACTCGCACTTGGCGCATCTTCCTCGTCTGGTGTGAGCGCAGTATGAGAAGGAGCGCTATCCTGCTGGAGAATTGTCCCTCTCCTGTGGTTTGTAATGTAATGGGCAGCACAAATGTCTTGAAACCTCAGGCTGTTGATGTTGATCATCCACTCTGCAGATCTCTCGCACACCCCCATACTGAATGTAACCCCAAACCATGATTGTTTCCTTCACCAAAATTGACTGATTTCTGTGAGAATCTTCAGTCCATTTGGGTTCCAGTAGGTCTTCTGCAGTATTGGTGATGATTGAGATGCAGTTCAACAGATGATTCATCACAATAATCGACCTTCTGCCACTTTTCCAAATGATTAACTAGAAGTTAAGTTATTACACTGCAAAAAATGCTTTTCTTGCTTAGATTTTTTGTCTTGTTTCCAGTCCAAACATCTAAAAATTCCTAAATTAAGAAGAATTTTCTAGACAAGAAAAACATATTGTCTTGTTTTCAGAAATATGAAAATATTAAGTGAGTTTTTCCTTAAAACAAGTAAAAAAATCTGCCAATGGGGTAAGCAAAATAATCTTACATCAAAAGAAAAAACAAGATTAATTTGCTTACCCCATTGACAGATTATTTTGCTCGTTTTAAGGAAAAACTCACTTAATATTGGCAAATTATTTCTCAAAACAAGACAATATGTTTTGCTTGTCTAGAAAATGCTTCTTGATATAAGAAATTTTTAGATATTTAGACTAGAAACAAGACAAAAAAAATCTAAGCAAGAAAAGCATTTTTTGCAGTGTATGCTTTGCTTTTACAACTGAGATCGACGACAAGACGTTTGTCAGGTAATGTGTACACACAATTCTGCTCATACAGCTTCCAAAAGTTGATTTTGCATCATAGGTGCCCTTTAATAGTTTGTTCTGTTTACTGTATATTTTACATTTGTGCTATATCATTCCAGCTTATAGACAATGAATAGAGCATTCCTGAAATAAGTCATACTGTATATTTAAAATGTCCTTTTTCCCGTCTATATTTTTAAGAAAAACACAATAGAACTGATTGATGAACCAAAAAGTGAGAGGTAAAAAGAAAAACAAACATATATATATATATATTTATTCTGTTTGGTGTTTAAATAAATGGGATGTGCGCCGAGCAACTCTGTCGACTCGAATTTTAGCAAGCCTCTGTTTACCTTTTGTTCCCTCGCTTCTTGTCCTCTTTAAGTTTACAGCCGTGTCGGTTTTGAGCGTGACGCACAGGTAAGTGGGTTAGTTAGAGCACTGAGTGGAGGATAAAAACAAAGCACAGAAAAGCTCCAACACGTCGCCGCAGTCCCAGGACAAAGAGCTCGCAATCCAATTAGCCAGAAAGAGAAGATCCAGACATATTCCTGGCGCATGATTTAGTTTACAGAGGACTTGTCCTATCAGTCTGTCCCATTCCAGTTCAAATCAGTCATGCACACACACGCGCACGCACACCTGGAGCAGCGTTCTCATTAGAGGTAAAAGCATGGGGCGCTGAGGAGGTACAAGATACCTTGACACGGCTGACAATAAATCGAGCGGAGTGGGTTTTATAAGACAGGCACCCTATTATTTATGATTTCTGCAGGATTCCTCCATTATGCTAATGCTTTTACAGGGAGAAGGGCCGGATAAAAGAGGTGGCGTGATTGGACTAAGTAGCCGAGTGGGCCGCTAGCCAGACTGAGCTTGAAAAGGGAAGGGCGGGCAGAGGACAGCCTGTAAAAGCGCCGCCATTGTGGCAAGTGACAGCATCCACTTCACCAAACCTGAGCGCTTACAAAAACGTTCAAACGCTCTCCCGGAGAGCGGCGTATTACTGCTGAAAAGGAGGTCACAAAAGCCTCAGCAGTGCACAAACTAGCGTAAATGAAAGCATATACAGTACTTACAAAGCAATGCTAGTTTGCCGGGACTAAAAGGATGGTATAGGGAGTGAGTCAGTTGCTTTAAGACTGCACAACTCATGGCCATAGCAAATTAGTCATAAGCTATGTTTCCATACACCTATTAATCTAACATTAAAGTAATATGGAGGTGACACGGTGGCTCGTTGGGTAACACTGTCGCCTCACAGCAAGAAGGTTGCTGGTTCGAGTCCAGGCTGGATCAGTTGGCATTTCTGTGTGGAGTTTGCATGTTCTCCCTGTGTTGGTGTGGGTTTCATCTGGTTTCCCCCACAGTCAAACAGATGCGGTATAGGGAAATTGAATAAGCTAAATTGTCCATAGTGTACTGTATGTGTGTGAATCAATCAATCTATCTATCTATCTATCTATCTATCTATCTATCTATCTATCTATCTATCTATCTATCTATCTATCTATCTATCTATCTTTCTATCTATCTATCTATCTATCTATCTATCTATCTATCTATCTATCCATCTATCCATCTATCCATCCAACTAAGCATCCATCCATCTGTCCGTCTATCCATCCATCCACCCATCCATATATCTAAGTATCCATACATCCATCCATCCCTCTGTCAATCCATCAATCTAACTGTCCATCCATCCATCCATCCATCCATCCATCTGTCCGTCTGTCTATCCATCCATCCATCCATCCATCCGTCCGTCCGTCCGTCCGTCCGTCCGTCTGTCCGTCCATCTATCCATTCATCCGTCCGTCCGTCTTCCATCCATCCATCCATCCATCCATCTGTCCGTCTGTCTATCCATCCATCCATCCATCCATCCGTCCGTCTATCCCTCCATCCATCCATCCATCCGTCCATCCATCCGTCTATCCGTACGTCCGTCCGTACGTCCATCTATCCATCCATCCGTCCGTCCGTCCATCATCCATCCATCCGTCCATCCATCTATCTAACATTAAAGTAATATGGAGGTGACACGGTGGCTCGGTGGGTAACACTGTCGCCTCACAGCAAGAAGGTTGCTGGTTCGAGTCCAGGCTGGATCAGTTGGCATTTCTGTGTGGAGTTTGCATGTTCTCCCCGTGTTGGCGTGGGTTTCATCCGGTTTCCCCCACAGTCAAACACATGCGCTATAGGGAAATTGAATAAGCTAAATTGTGTGTGAATGTGAGAGTGTATGAGTGTTTCCCAGTACTTCCATTCGCTGGAATAGTTGGCGGTTCATTTCGCCGTGGTGACCCCTGCTAAATAAGGGGGCTGTGCTGAAGGAAAATGAAAGAATGAATAATAGCAATAGTAAAAGAGTTTCAGCTTGAATATCACTGTGCATGACTTTAATAGCCACTATAAGAACAACATTGGGTAATTTACTTCAGATATTGACAAACAATTAAATTAAAACTGAGGTCTGGATATTTGCATGGCTGTGAAATGCTCCCTTCTCCATATTTGATAGCTCAATAGTGATTTCCCAAACTTTACATTTACCGTTTCTGTCATCTACTTATTAATACACATGTTTTCAAGTGGCCATTTTGAAGCTAAAGTTCTTTAAATGTAACTGATCCTGTTATGCTGGCATTAGTAAACAGCTACAGTCAGAATCTGACTGACTGCGAGTGTTAAACGAATAAAAATGGAGATGAAAATGTGTTGTTCTGTTATCTGTTATCATTTAAATAGCGTTAATTTAAATAGCGTTAATACTGTGTTAGTGGCAGGCAGGTTTAAAATATGCATACACGTTGCTTATTACACACACAGGGATGCGCAGCAGCTCAGAAATATCTCTAAACACGAAAAGTTTAAGGATTGAAATGAAAAAGATTATACTTGACTTCATCAGAGAGCTGCCAGAGCTGCCGCCGCCGCCAGAGCTGCTTAAATAGTGTGTAATCAGTCCCTGACAATCCTCCAGTGGTGTGTGTGCAATCAGTCCAGATAAGGAACAGGTGTGTGAGTGGAGTGCATGTATGGAGTTGTAGTCTATGAAATGGCAGTTTTGTAGTCCATTAGTGATTGTGCATGTATTCCAGCGATCTATGGAGTTAAGATCTCTGGTGATCGGGACATGACGAGTGTGAAAGGAATAAAAATGGAGATGACAATTTGTTGTTCTGTTATCTGTTATCATTTAAATAGCGTTAATTAAAGACTGTGTTAGTGGTAGGCAGGTTTAAAATATGCATACACGTTGCTTATTACACACACAGGGATGCGCAGCAGTTCAGAAATATATCTAAATAAGAAAAGTTTAAGGATTGAAATGTAAAAGATTATACTGGAATACATAAGTGGTTTCCAAACTTTCTTGGTCAAGCCTGTATTTAAATAATAAATGCCTTTGAATAATAATTTGTGCGAATTTTGTGAATTGACTAAACAAGATAATGATTTAAGTGGAAAATATAATGCTGCGTTCACACCAGACGCGGAACGCGCGTCAAGTGCGAGTGATTTACATGTTAAGTCAATGCAATTGCGCGAATAGACATCTTGCGGTGCGATACACGTGAGTGGCGCGGTGCGAATGACGCAAATTGCGCGAATTGCGCGGTGCGAACGGCGCGAGTTTTGCGCAAATCACGGGAGTTCGAAAACCTAAACTTCAGCGGACATTCACGCCGCATTAACCAATCAGAAGCTTGCTCCTGTGGGGGCGTGATTGTGACGTAGAACCTGTTGATGGTGTCCGGGGGAAATCTTCCAGCCGACACCGACAACACGTCATCAAACTGGGCTTGGCTCAGTCAGAAGCACCGCTGAAAGCCTCCGTCATCCAGGTTCAGTTTCTGGAGGAGTTTATGAGCTCACAGAGTCCTAAACATATCGACGCTGTTTTTCAGCCTTCATAAAGCACATAAACACTGTTATTTTCTTCATAAAATCCATGTTAGCCATTTAGCAACGAAGCTAGAGACACAGGGCAGACGGAAGCCCTGCCCATCACGCGAATCCGCGTCTGTTCTGAAGTGAATTTGACACGCGAATGAAGCGGATTTGACACGCGAATGAAGCGAGTAACCTCAAATGTTCACGCGGCAATTTACGCACGAATAGCGCCATTTATCTGCGCGTTCCGCGTCTGGTGTGAACACAGCATTAGAATTGCCTACATCAGTGGTTCCCAAACTTTCTAGGACAATCCCCTTCTTTAAACCTATAAAATATCAGGCAAAATGGTAATACTGCCTAAGAATGATAATTTGCGTGAAAAAAACTGTTCTGTTCACACCAAAATTAATGCTATTTTTTACATGTGAAACAAAAATAATTCAAAACAGGTATGCACTATCATACTTTTCAGAAAATCAGTCAAGCAACAAAATGACTCGGGTATCGTTCCAACTAAAGCAAACCATCACAAACAAAGGAGTAGGGGTGAAATCAGTAATATGTAAACTGTACATGTGTTTAATCACGATTAATTAATTATATTTAATTCACTTACATGATAGATTAAGCTGTGAACAGTTTATTAATGCTGACTGAAAAATAAACACCTGTGTGTCCAGCGGTGTCCTCTCGTCTGGATGCTTCAGTCTCCAGGATGACGGCCAGGCCTTCGGATGCGGTAGTCTGACGGGAGCTGCTGAGGTCGAGTCGGGTCAGGCTCTCCATCCCGCTGCCCAGTCTGCGCTGCTGGATGAGCTCTGAGCGGTGGGCAGAGGTGGACGGGGGCAGGACCACATGAACCGTGCTCTGCTCCGGGAGATCACAGCCCTGTCACACAACAGGACGAGCAGATACAGCCTCATTCATGTTTAATAGCAATACACCTCAGAGATTTGGCATTTTGGTTCTTTTTTTTTATCTGTAACACACTTTACACCACTATTTCTTATTTATGCTTTGGAAACTGTTGTTCTAGAACTCAATGTCTATCAATTTTCGTCACGATTGATTCTTAAGCTTTGGATTTAATTCAGTTGCCAGACTAATTAAATTGGATTCAATATTGATGTAGATACGGTACAGTATTTCAGAAACAGTGGATGTTTACTTTTAGCATTAATGATTCTCTAACTAAGCCTCTAGACCAGTGGTCCTCAAACAGGTACCAGTCAACCGATTCCAGTCTGTGGATCAATTGGTACCGGGCCGCATAAGAAATCATTAATTATTTCTGTTAATTTATTATCTATGACTGAAAAGTCTTTTATTTTGAAAAATCTTTTATTTTAAAAAAAATGACCATATTCTCTCGGTTAAATCTTTTAAAGTTTCTAAAGTTTTCGGAAAGTTTCTTTGCTAAGGGGAAAAGTGAAGTGAAGGACCCACAAACTGCTAAAGAATAGATCCGCAACACATTTGTCAACAAATCAGGAACATCCATCAAGGCTGTGCAAGAAGATCAACTGCTTGTGATCGTAGATGATGCTGGCCTTTTAGGGGCCATTCGCATGTCGCGTTTTTTCTAGAGTTAACGCAAGTTCATTATTTCCAATGGAGGAGCGCGGCTTACAACACCCTGGAAGTGCATCGCAAGTCATGTGACAAGAACTGACCAACCAGCTTCAGCTTGCATGGAATATACACATTTCGGACAAGTAATTATCTGAGACAAACACAGAACACCCAAACACTGCAGTGCTTTGTAATTTTCTGACAGCAATGTTTTGTCAGTTTTTCGTCTTCTGAGAAAACAACTGATGTTCACCTAGTAAACTACGAACCATCGGCCACTGGTCGCTTAGCAACCTACAAACCACCGGTCCGCAGTAAAACTGTCAAGCATTGACCGGTCCGCGATGATGAAAAGGTTGGGGACCACTGCTGTCGAATATTGATCATCCTCGTCAGTTTAATAATTAAATAACTATTTAACTAAAACTGATATGAAAAACATTGTGATTGTTTATTGTCGCTTTTTGTTTTATGCCAGAAATTATGACATTAAGAAGTAAATAAAAACAGTGAAAAAGTAAATGAAGTAAACTGAGATGACCACATTTGGTAAATTTGTAAAAAAAAAAAATTATAATAAAAAATCAAAAAATAAAAATAAAAACAGATTTTTTTATTTTTTTATTTTTAATATGCATCGCTAAAAAACTTAATTTGAACAACTTTAAAGGTGATTTCTCAAAATTTTGATTATTTTGAACCCTCAGATTCCAGCTGTTGAGAATATTGAATATTCTCTTATCCTAACCAAACATTACATAAATGCAAAACTAACCTTTTCTGCTGTTGTATTTATTTTTTAATTAGTTGTTTATTTTAAAATAATTTGAAACTATCTATCTATCTATCTATCTATCTATCTATCTATCTATCTATCTATCTATCTATCTATCTATCTATCTATCTATCTATCTATCTATCTATCTATCTATCTATCTATCTATCTATCTATCTATCTATCCGTCTATCCATCCATCCATATATCTAAGTATCCATCCATCCATCCATCCATCCATCCATCCATCTGTCAGTCCATCCATCATTCCATCCATCCATCTGTCCATCTATCCATCCATCTGTCCATCCATCCGTCCGTCCGTCCATCTCTCCATCCGTCCATCCATCCATCCATCCGTCCGTCCGTCCATCCATCCATCCATCCATCCATCCGTCCGTCCATTTAACCATCCACATCCATCCATCTATCTATCTAATCTTTTAGATTAATTATTTAATCTAACTTATTAGTTCTAACAGAACCTATTTTTTTTCTATAAGTACTGAGTCATACATCCATTCATGGCTTTCCTAAAGTAACACAACATCATGTGACACTGATGGCAAGCAATTTTACTCACAACTGTCCTTGGTTTAAACACTGACTGCAAAATTACAAGATAGATTTTCATACATACAGTATCTTCTACATGTGCACAGTATATGTGTGTTTGTATGCATGTGTAAATGTAGAGGAAGAATAGGACAAAATTACACCTGAAACACTTTATCACTTGGTGTCTTCAGTCCCTAAACTTCTTTTACGTATTGTGAAAAAGAATGGCGACATTACAAAGTGGGAAATGCTTTACTGTTACAAATTTCTTTGTTCCAATGTGTTGCATGAACCAAAACTGGAATATGTGTTAATATTGGAAGAATAACAAACAATAAAAGTGACAAGTAACACATTAAATAAGGTTTGTTGTATTGTCTGCAATGAAATACAAGTCAATTTGGAAATCAATACCTTCTTTTTATATGTGTTTACTATATTGTCCCAACTTTTTTTGATTTGGGGTTGTACGTATGCTTATGCAAGCTTGTATGTACCATGGATTGCTCATCTAGAACAAATAAAGTGTTTGAACTTGAACTTCTGATGTATATTCAGAAATAGTCTGTGCTATAACTAGTAGTAAAATGAAGATATGATCAACACAGTATTTATTTAATGCTACGACTTTATTTCACATCAAAAGACTAGCACAAAAACAGCTTTAACTGAAAGATCATGATACAGTTTCATCAAAATGGGAATCGTTTTCAATCTAGAAATTCATATTTTCAACTCAACCTTAGCTCGAAGTAGATTAACTACAGCACAGATTAATGATATAGATCAAAGGAGATTAATTACCACTCATCTGATAACCATTAAATAATTTATGATGATTATTAACATGAAAACGGAGTGTAATTTGGTAGTTACTCAATGTCAGAATAAGAAGTGTGGAGAATTGTATTTATTTATATTTTTCCTGAGACCATACATAGTTTCAAAAGCGCATTATGAGAGGATCTTTTCATCCTGTTGTCTTTCATTTCTGTCTCAAGCATGAGGAAAGAAAGGATCAAACTTTGCTTTCGTAAGTGCCTTCACAAATGCAAGTAATCAAGCTGACACACACACACACACACACAGCAGACCACCGGGACTGCAGTGTTGGAGAGACAAAAACAAAACAGGTATAGAGAATAAACATGCCAATCATTGTGCGATGCTGACAAAAAGCTTGTATCATGCGGTGAACGAAGGAAAGATAAAAGGTAACACCAGCATTGTGTGGAGACGGCAGAAAAATGACAAAGATATCATACTGTATGAGAAGAGCTTTAATACTGTACAATTCCCATAAGCATTTGCTTGATGTTTGGAAATTTAGTGCGCTCGTTGTCTTTCTGGAAATGAAAGTCTGTGAATTGCTGAAAAAAAACAAAAAAAAAAAACAATACTTGATCATTTTGTTACACCTTTATATTCATGAAGAATATGTTCATCCAAAAACAAACAAACACATAAAAATCAATAACTGTAATCTGTCAACATGCCATTTGTTAGTGTAACATTATTGTTTTTAAAATAAATACAAATTCAATCAAAAAGGATAATGAATGAATGAAACAATAAATAAATGAATTCATTTTTCCTTCGGCTTAGTCCCTTATTTATTAGGGGTTGCTTATCCAGCATATGTTTTACAAAGCGGATGCCTTTCCAACTGCAACTTAGTACTGGAAAACACCCATACACACTCACACACACTCATACAGCCAATTTAGTTTATTCAATTCACCTATAGCGCATGTGTTTGGACTGTAGGGGAAACCGGAGCACCCGGCGAACACAAACGCCAAGACAGGGAGAACATGCAAACTCCACACAGAAATGCCAACTGACCGAGCCGGGACTCGAATCAGCGACCTTCTTGCTGTGAGGCGACAGTGCTAACCCCTGAGCCACCATGTCGCTGAAACAATAAATAAAACAAAACTAATGAAGTTGAAAAAAAAACAACAAAAAAAAACTAACTGTTTTGAATGCATAAATTGTAATGTCAATTCGCTACATTCGCAACAAGTGAAACAAAGGAACTAAACTGGAACAAAACAAAAAGAAGTGAATGAAACAAAATGAAAGAAAAAAGGAAACAAAATGAAACCAAAAAAACAAATTGAAAGAAACAAAAAATTAAACAACATGGAACAAAAGAAACAAAACCAGCAAAGTGAAATGAAACGAAACAAAGCTAATATGAAACAAAACCAATAAAACTAAACTAAATTAATAAATTGAAACAAACAAAACAAACAAACAAAAAATCACCACACCACAAAAACAAGATTAACAAAATGATAGAAACAAAACAAAATGAAACAAAAGAAACAAAACAAGGAAGGTGAACTAAACCAAAAATAATATAAAATAAAATAAATTAATTAAACTAAATTAATTAATTGAAACAAAAACAAAACAAAAAATTCATCACACCACAAAAAAAATTAAACAAATAAATGAAGGTAAGTGAAACAAAACAAAAATAAACTAATTGAAAGAAACAATATGAAATGAAACAACATGAAACTAAACAAGTAAAGGGAAATTAATAAACCAGACTAAACTAATGAAGTAAAACAAAAAACTAAACAAAAACAATTTTTAATGCAAAAATTTCACACATTTTTTGTGTAATTTTCCCACACTTGCAAAAAAAAAAAAAAAGGAACTGAAGTGAAACAATACAAAACAAAATGGAAAAAAAAGGAAATGAAAAGAAACAAACAAACAAAAAAAAAAAACTGAATGAAACAGCATGGAACAAAAGAAACAAAACAAATAAAGTGAAATAAAAAAACGAATATAAAACTAAACTAAATAATGATTTGATACTAAAACAAAACAAAAATTCAACACACCACAAAATAAAATAACTAAAAAAAACTAAACGAAATAAACAAAACAACATAGAACAAAAGAAACAAAACAAAGGTAATGTAATAAAACAAATCTAATCTAAAAAAAAAACTAATACAACTAAAAAATTCACCCCATTACAAAAAATAAAGTGAAGTGAAACGAAACGAAATTAAATGAAATTAAACAATCAGATGAAAACAAAAGATAACGAAAGAAACAAAAAAACTAAATGAAACTAAACAAAATAATGAACAAAACAGAACAAACAAAACTAAACTAAACAAAACAATTGAAGTAAAACGAAGCTAAATTTAAAAAACTAAAATAAACATTTTTTAAAAAATGAAACGAAACAAAATGAATGAAACAAAAATTAAACTGAAACCAAACATAAAAAATAAACAAATGAAGTAAAGCGAGACAAAAGAAACATGTAAAATAAAACAAAACCAACAAAACAAATGTTACTGCATTAATTGTATTCAATGTTTGAATAAATAACACACTAAACTGAAATCCTCTGCCCTTTCCTTGTTGAGCAAAGGATCATTTCAAGCTGGAAAATAAGCAGAAAGTTTGACGCAAATCAGACAACAAAGTTCTTTCAAGAGAAAACCTCTTTACCCCTTTTTTGTCTGCAACCGTTTTCTTGATCTTACAACAACCAACATAGGCGGCCAAAACGATGAAGTGAATCTCATCTTCTCCATTTTACCCAGCCCTCACTAAAGGTTCATTTGGATGCATAAATAAAATTTAGACCCTCTCTCTCTGCATCAGACCACCATCTAAGCCTCATCACGCTTTCCTGTAATAAAGAAGGCTTCTAATAAAGACTGCAACAAAGATGGGCCGCACGCTGGCAAAAGAAGCGGCCACAGCAACACAATGCCAGATCCCTATCGAGACAGGAATGGAAATTAGCATTGATCATTAGTAACATGATGGATGCCTGAAAGACCGCTGTGACATCAAATATTCCGGTCAATATCAATTTAGTCGCGCAGCAGTGTGTTTTGACTTTGCATCAGTACTGCATGACAAAAATATTAAAGGGGACCTGTTACACAAGATGTAAAATAAGTCCCTAGTGTGTGTGTGTGTGTGTGTGTGTGTGTGTGTGTGTGCGTGTGTGTGTGTGTGTGTGTGTGAAGTTTAAGCACAAAATAACTCACAAATAATGTTTTGTAATTCTTTGAAACTGCCCCTTTAAGGCTTTGATCCTAATTGTGCAATTTCTGTGACTATCACTTTAAATTTAAATGAGATTGTGCTCTTTTCTAAAGAGGGCGGAGCTACAAATGCCTGTGTGTAAGCATAGTGGCAGATTCAAAAACAAGATTAGTGTCCTATGCTAATGAGGGAGAGACGCTCACTAGTGGGCGGGGTTTTCCTCAACTGATGACAAGTACAAAGAGAGAATGTCAATCAAAGTGTTTCTGCAAGTGTTTATATCAAGTGTGATTATAAAAAAGAAATTAAACCATTAGAAGTTGGTTATATTCTCACACTGTTGCCATACAACTGTGTTTAAACCTCTTATAAAAGTGATATTTGCATAATGGGTCCCCTTTAATCATTTAAGTCAGATGAATGTCTTGAATCTAACGTCTAAGGTATAAACACGTGATAACCTCTAATTCACATTAATGGAGCCGGCAGTTTTCCTAACTCCTGTACTCTGAGTAAAGGGTAAAGCTTTGGGCAAAAATAACACCACAAATGCACTCTGAGATAAAAAGCAATTTCCAGCATGTGAACTTGTGACATTTAGAAAAAAGCATTGATCCAAACACACACACACACACACACACACACACACACACACACACACACACACAAACACACACAAACACACACACACATTTCTGTGTAGAGTTTGTTTGACGTACACCGTGAAAAAAAATCTGTTAAAAAATGTTAAATAACGGTCATTATTTTACAGAATACGTACAATAATGAATAATAAATTTAGGGAAATTTCTCTATTTTAATATCTGTTATTTTACGGTATACAGGGCTCGAAATTGCGACCATTTTGGTCGAATATGCGCCCGAAATTTTATCTATGCCATCTTAAAATATATTTGGGAGCATTTCTGCGAGTGCGAAAAATTGTTCTGAGCGATTAGTTTTTACTGCAAAATGTTCAGCACATGCGCGGATTCGGGAGACATTCACACAGAACGCATCTCTAAGCTCTTTGTCTGCAAGAATGCAGTGCTCGGGAAAACAGTTGTCATGTCAACTTGCTGCAGTAAACAAATCCAAGTTCGTAATGCTTGCCCCGCCTTCGCGCTCTTCTTATTGGCCCACCACTGCTCTAGCACTGAACGCGAATGATTGGTTAATATCAGCTGTCAATCACTCAGTCGCCTTCTAGCTTCGGATGACAGAGAGCTACTACCACGAAAAACTGTAAAGCGCTGAAGATGAGAATGAAGATAACATAGTACTGACAGATTTTGTTTTAGAAACCATGACATCTACAGTTACAAATAATGACACATCTTACTAGTGATCATGTGCTGAATGTTAATCCACCATCTACACTTTTCCAAGAGTAGAAGACTTCCATTGGCTTCAAGTCCGCGATGAAAAGTCTGTGGGATGGAGTTTTCAGGTAACTGTTTGCCACATCTAGCACGAGAGCTTCTGTTTAATCCTTCAGATGCTGTCCGCCGTGCAAGGGGCAGCTATAAGTCAAATTTAAAACCACGTACACCATCGCAAACGGGCTTACACTGAGTAAACTAACATCGCTATACTCCTAAAAAGTCCGGTATTGCTATTAACATGTATGCATATAATACGTATATGTCAAAAGCATCAGTGCAATATCAGACAGCACTTGTGAGAACAGCTCAGTTAAACCGTTAACAGATTCATTCAAGCAGTGCGTGAAGAGCCGACGAGCGCTCCGTGTATGCTTTGGTCGCTCATGTTATAAAAATGTATTTTCTTGTGATAACGGGATTTTGTTAAGACATATTTTTCTCACGCTTGCATATATATATATATATATTCTTTTGCTTGTTAGTTTGATTAGTGTTGATTAGTGATTGTAGAAAACTTGTAGTAACGGTGCTCATAATTGGTGGGTGCGACAAAATTTTGGCTGATGCGCCTAAATTTTTTGAAGTTAGGAGCACCGGTGCAATTTCGAGCCCTGGTATATTTCTGTAATTTAACGGTCATCATTTTACGGTTTTATTCCAGCACCCCAGCTCTCGGAAATAAACAGTAAGGGTGCTTTCACACCTGTGAATCGATTCAGTTGTTCCGAAACAGAGATTACAATTGTTACATTGTTGCTCTTTGCTCTTGGAGCGGTTCGCTTTCACACTGCAAAGTTTCTAATCGGACCAAAAGAGCTAAAACAAGTCACGTGCGAGTAAACTCTCCTCACATTAGTCAGAGTGTCAGGGTTTATTTTGCAGCGTCCCGCTAAGCTGTCCGGAGAGGTGGTGGTTTGGTGGTGATTGACAGGGTGAGCGCGCGCACGTCGAGGAGAGACGGATGAGAAGGGGTGGAGGGAGAAGGGAGGGAGGGGTGAGAAGGGTGCGCGACGATGCCTATTTGAGGACCGGAGGGAGACGCGAGATTACCGGGAGATCATCACTCGTTTGCGGGCATCCGGAGACTCGCGAAACTTCCCGCGCTACTCATAATTCTCTCTTCATATAGCCGTATGCCTATTACATATCCATAAAACACTGTGATATAACCGCGCTCGGATCGAATCGCTTTCTCACTGCAATCGATCCGCTCCAGGGTTCGTTTCAATCGAGCCGAGACCACCTCACTCAAGCGATCTCGGAGCGATTACTTTGGCACGGAACAGAGCGCGATTGCCCTGTTCACATATGCCAATCGAACCGCGCTAACTAGGCAAACGAGACACGTTCCGAAACAAAAGTGTAGGTGTGAAAGCACCCTAAATTTACGGATTTAAAAATTTATCTGAAAATAAATAGATCATTATTGTTCGTCTCTGGACACTATTTCGTTATATTTATCGTTATCATGCTTAGTGCAAACGGGGTTTAATAACCTAAGAATAAAATCTGGCCGGCAAGTGCATTTGAACGATTGATGCTAACTTTTATTAATTTCTATTATTTACATTTTTAAATCCAGTTACGTTTGGGGACAGAGCGGCGCTTGTATTCCTGATGAGCCGAAAGTGCCTTCATTTTAAACACATGTGACCTTTTTTTCAATCAAAACATTCTCTTGGGGGAGCCTGATCAACAAGTCAGTCCTTTAAAAGACAGAGAGACTGTGCATTAGCAATGACTCGGCTCTTTCAAAAAAGCAACGCAGCGGCTGAATTTCAATGCTGAAAGCGCGGAGACAATCAATTTGTCTTTATGCGGAATCATAAGCAGCCCCAGAGAGTCTGGACACTTTCTCAAGGTCATTTATGGCCGCCGCTGGCATCGGGACACAACATTTTCATCTATATTTCATCTTCATTTCAGTGACACAGGATTAGCTTAGACCGTGAGCTGAATATATAGAGCGTGGATGATTAGCAGATTAGCTTGTCTTGGAATTATGACAGGAATTCTTAAGAAAAATGAATGTGCCACAAAACTCGACGAGTGCTGGTGTGACGTTAAACGATATTTTACTTTTAAGAATGTTGAACACTGAAATGCCTAATGAAGAAACAAGGTCTTACAGTACTTTAACACGACACTGTGTACTCATTCGAGCTGAAACCTCCACTAAACCCTTGAACAAAAACAAAGATATAACCTTTCCTTTGTTATTTTGCACAAAGAAATAACCTCATTTTCTTCACAAACTTTGTAAATGTCTAGTTATAACCTCATCTGATGCAATATAATCAATATTCAATATTTCACGTTTGTCAGGGGGCAACACTAGTTTTTGACTAAAGTTAGAAGTAGAGTTGGGCAGTAGCGTCGCTACAAGTAGTGACGTTACTAGCTTAACTACATTTCTCAGTAGTGTGGCGGTAGCGTCGCTACATTCTAAAGGCTCCTACACACCAAACGTTTTTAGCTTGCGTTTATCGTCAGCGTTTTACAAGACGTTTTTCAGTGTTCAAACCTAAGCAATTTTCACTGCCGTCAAGCAGACGAGTATGCTAAATCACTCTTTTGACGTTAGATGGCGCTACACAACTATAAGCTTCTGACACCCGTTTATAACACAGAAGAAATGGAGGAGCGGATGTTCACACGCTTCTTGTTAAACTTACTGGTGACTCGAACAAGCATAGATGGTTCAAGCAGCAGCTCCAGCTCTAGCGATAAAGAAATGATTATTGTTCACAGTGCAATAAGCAGCTCCACGTTCATATCGCCACTGGACATCTTCAATGTGCGCTCGCATTGACAGTTTTTCGCTTGAGCGCCTCCAAGTGCTGTTTACGGTAACTTCAGCAGCTCTGTGCACGTGAACAAAAGTGCAGATCTGATTGATGGAGGTTTTGACGTTGCGCGTCAAAACAATAAAACGAGCATGAGGCTTTTTTTTTTTTTTAATGACGCTTTTGCGCCTGCCTTTTTGCGCGTTGGTGTGCACAATCACATTGACGCCCTTTATTTAATCACGAGGTGTTAAACTTCAACGGAAAACGCGAGAAAAAAATGTCTCGTGTGCACGGGCCTTAAATCAAATCGCTTTCAGTAGCAAAGCTATTTTATTAGTCAAGTAGCGCAGTAGCGTCCACACAAGCTACATTTACTGATCACCTATTAATAAGTGACGGCACCGACATTCACGGAGCTGTGAGGCCGGTGTCAAAATAAAATAAACAAGTTAATAACAGGGTAAGTATGTGGTAAAATCT
Organism: Danio rerio; assembly: GCF_052040795.2. Taxonomy (NCBI): domain Eukaryota; kingdom Metazoa; phylum Chordata; class Actinopteri; order Cypriniformes; family Danionidae; genus Danio; species Danio rerio. The sequence continues at coordinate 3,369,606 of NC_141033.1, forward strand.
GAAAACGTGGTAAAAATAGGAGGGTTTTTCTTTTTCTGGACGGCTTTTGTAAACCGTCGGTTGGGTTTAGGGAAGTAAGCGGGTGGGCGGGTCAATCTGTAAAATTGGTTATGTGTAGGGAAGGAGGAGGGTGGGTCGGTCGATTGGCCTGTCGCCCAGTCAATCAATCAGTCGGTCAACAGCGGCCTCTTGTGGCTTTACGCGAGAACAGCGCAGGCGCAAACAACACTCGCAAGAGACATTTGAGATGCGAAAAAGCGCGGACAGCGGCCTCTCGCGTAAACTGCAAAAATTTGTATCTCCCAGTCTCCAGAAACGTCCACAGGACTACGTTTTCAGAATGAGCCTGGGTTGAAATTCTCCGAAATTGCTCGCCAAGCTTACGAGTAAACCTTATATTAGGAATCACCAATTAAATTAAACAACAGCTGTCTCTTTAGTTACATTTCAAAACGAATCACACAAAATCTGCAGAAACTCACGTCTGGTCCCAGCCCCTTCCCTGGAGAATCGCCAGTCTATATCGATCACTGATTGGCTCCTGTACTAGAAGGCTGGGCTTCAATCGCCATTTAGACGTTACACTTTAATACAAGTGACATGTCCTGTGTAGGCGAGGCAGTGGCACAGTAGGTAGTGCTGTCGCCTCACAGCAAGAAGGTCGCTGGGTCGAACCTCTGCTCAGTTGGCGTTTCTGTGTGGAGTTTGCGTGTTCTCCCTGCCTTCGCGTGGGTTTCCCCCACAGTCCAAAGACATGCGGTACAGGTGAACTGGGTTGGCTAAATTGTCCGTAGTGTATGAGTGTGTGTAAGAATGTGTGTGTGGATGTTTTCCAGAGATGGGTTGCAGCTGGAAGGGCATCCGCTGCGTAAAAACTCATTTAATTTAGAAAATCATTGGTAAGCTGTCATTTTAAGCAAAATCCTTTGTTAGCAAGTCTGACAAAACTGGATATGACCGTGAGAAATGTACATTGTAAAACCATATAATGTGATTTATTATAATATCCCCCTTTTCAAATCGGCATATTCTAAAAGCTCACTGCTAAGAAGCCAGTTAAAATCCAGTCTGTTGGTTGTATGAGAGATGAGTAAGCGTCTTTGGAGAGCGGTGACAATGTGCGCCGGGCTCTGCTGAGACACGTCTCCATGCAGACAGATGGTGTGGAGAGCTGGGCTTTCAGACACTGTGACTAATACGAGCCGGGGGTTCCAACTTCTTCTGCACTTCATTTCACAAAACTAAGGAGGATCGACACCAGATTGCACTTCCAGGCTGGTTACTGCTGGTTTTCGGTGTTGTCTTTATAGATTTGGTTGATATGGCCAGAAATGCAAAAACGTCACAACTGTTATTAATGTGAGGAAAACAACCTATTCGAATGAATGTATGGAGGCTTTGTTATTTTAACAACTATTAATTATACTTGATTTAATATCAAATAGTTGCTGTGTAATGTTTTTCACCAGAAGAGAGAATAACTGTGCGTTCACACCAAAGGCGGCGAGAGTAGCCGGAAGTAGGGATGTCCAGATCTGATCACGTGATCAGAAATCGGGTCCGATCATGCAGTTTCAGACTCAGTAGGAATCGCACGTTACCTCCCGATTAGGACTCGAATTCATGGTTTCCTCTACATTCATTCTTCCATGGCGGGGCGCCAAGACAAAATTCATCCCGCCACGGCTAATTACAGCTTCTCATTCAAAACATTTTTTTTTTTTAATAGTGGGTAATAATTGCATTAAAAGATGAGTGAATTATAACAGTGCGAAATTCTCTGTACCCGTAGTAGTGCTGTGCATTATTCGTTTACCCCGTTAAGGTTACGTGCTGACTGGCTGACTGACAGGTGCATGATGCGTGAGGCCAGCAAACACGACATATAGTTTCACTTTACTTCAGGACCCATTAATATCGCTCTGTAGGTCTATTAGAGACATTCATAAATATTCCTAGCAAATGTAATAAATGCTAAAAAACATACTCGTAAAATAAATGCACTAAATCGCACTTCAGCAGCGTTAATTTGAGAGCGCACAAGAAGATCTGTGCGCTCTTGAAGCGGCTTATATTTGAGGGGGCGTGCAAGAAGTTTTGTTCACGAGTAGAGGAAATAAATATAATAATAATAATAATTCCTTACATTTATATAGCACTTTTCTGGACACTCTATACACATTTTTGGGGGGAATCTCCTCATTCACCATATTGCGCCAGACCGCACACCACACACCAGCTGATTGGGAATGGTTAGGAGGCCATGATGGACAGAGGCCAGTGGGAAATTGATGTCAGGGTTAAACCCTTACTCATTCTGGAACATCCTGGATTTTTTAACGACCACAGACAGTCAGGACCTAGGTTTAACATCTCATCTGAGGCGCTTACTGAGCAGTATAGAGTCTCCTTCACTATACTGGGGCATTAGGACCCACACAGACCGCAGATTGAGCCCCTGCTGCCCTCACTAACACTACAACCTAGCCTTCCCATGAGTGGTCTCCCATCCATGTACTGACCGGGTGCAGCCCTGCTTCAGTGGACAACCATGTTAGAGTTGCAAACAGCAACTCCTGTATTCTGAGCCCAACCTAAGTGCCAAGAACCAACATTCCCTTTGTAACCATTATTTACAAGGGAAACCTGTCCTTGCGGTGCTTTGACCACATTTGCGTACTAGCGTTGCGTATATTTCAAACACATGGTGCAAGGCTGAAATAAGATGGTGATTGTCTCCTCGTTGAGGCAGAAGGCAAGGGGCGAGGACGCCTCTCAGACTGGAAGAGTCCTTGAAGCTGAATGCATGTCGTAATGTTCAGAGCGCAGTCGTTTATCTGTATTGCTCCTTCAGAGAGCGTAGAGGGTGTGAAAGGAGGATGACGAGACAGAGAGAAAAACGGGGGAGATGAGCACTTTGGAAAATGGAGGTAATAACAGTGGCAAGCCAGTGATTCAGAGAGGAATACAAAGGAATGAGAGAGGAAGACTAAAAAGAAAAGTTGAGAAAACAGCACGTAACAGAGAAATGGATGTGGAGGAGTGAAAGAATCACAAACAACTAGCACAGACAAAGCGTCGACAACAACATGAACTCGCTCTCTTGAGGGAACTGACTAAAAGCAGGCTGCAGACATGAGAAGTGTTGAACATGCTGTCTGCGTAGTCAAAGAATGTTGGAGGAATTATTAGATGGAAAATAAACAACATTGATATGTGGGTCCCATATGGGTTAAACCCCGACTGCATGGGTTCTATAGATTGAACATGGGTAGCATACATGTATGGGAGTTTAACAGTTTGGGTTCCATTAACAGTGGGGGAAATACATATTTAACATGTCATTTTTTTTTTTTCTGGGAATAATATTTCTATAGGAAATATTGACATAGAATTGAAGCAGATTTTTACGGTGGCCGGGAAGTGCAAAACAACATTACAAAGTGTGAAACACTTTTACAAAGCTCGAGACAAATTTACATTTTGAAAAACATTTTTACCAATTATCAGACAAAATTACATAGGAAAAACTATTTTACCATGGACAAAAAAAATTTACAAGATGCAAAATTTTTTTACAAGTCCCGAAACAAATTTACAATTACACATTCCTTACGGAAGGAGAATGTACCACACACTGGACACACTTCGGGCCCTATCATACACCCGGCGCAGTGTGGCGCAAGGCACGGCGCAATAGTCTTTTGGTAGTTTCAGCTTGGCGCAAAAGTCGTTTTGAGGCGTTGCGCTACGCTGTTTAAATAGCAAATGCATTAGCGCTCATATGTGCGCCCATAGGCGTTCTGCTCTAAAAAGGAAGGCGTTCTGAGGCGGACCGCTGGCGCGTTGATATTTTGAGAAACTATAATAGATTTTTCATTAGACCAAAACAGTAAGCAGAGTTGCGCCTCGCTTACACACTGCTTAATACACACAAGAGAGCAATAGGCAAATATCTTTACATATGAAAAAATTTAAATATTAAGGATATATATAGGATATAATAAGAATAGATATAGAATATAAAGGATTAAAATATTACAAAACATATTATTTTCTAGCCTACATAAATATGAAAAACCACTGCTTTCATGTCTTCTTCATCTTGGGAGGCTTTTTCAGTTCATTCATAATAATTTGCTTTTGTATAATGTTATTATTATTAGCAGTATTATTTATTATATCCATATTTATATTTGTTTAATTAAAAACAAGCTTAGATTTGCCCACCTGTCAGGTTTTAGACCAAATGGAGCACAGCATGTGTTTTAGGATATAACTCAGGTTTTTTAACACACTTCGTTATTATTGTTCATTTATTCGTTTGCTGGAAATTAGAACTGAATTTAGAAATAGTTTTGAAGCGAATATTTGCGCTTAACAAATGCAATTAATTATTTATAGGCTAATTGATGTCTGTGCGTAAAGGTTTCCCTATCCAAGAGCGAAAGTAAAAGTGATCCATTATCTCTCATTCTCACGCAGTAGATGCTCTGTTTAACAGTTTTCTGTTAAAAAAACTGTGAACTGTTAACTGTTTGCTGGTGAAATGCTCAGATTTTCCACTTAGACTTACTTTGTGTCCTGTAAATAGCGAATGTGCTTATGGCGCGACACAGCTGGCTCTTAAAGGGAATGGGAGATGAGACTCTAATTGGTTTATTCTCAAAACACACCTATAACTCATTACGAAAATAAACTCAACCCTTTTAGACCATGCGCTATGGCGCAAAGCGGATTTTCCCGTCCTTAAATTAGCAAAAATGCGTCCTGACACACCCTGAAAGCGTTTGCGCCCTGCGTTTTGCACTTTGCGCATGGACCGTCAAAATAGAGCCCTTCGTCTTAACTTTGTCATGCCACTCAACACACCCACCTGATCGCCAATGGCTGCTGTTGCTCGTGCAGATCGAAGTCGCTTACTCGACATTCAAATGAACGGTCGCTTGTCATTTGAAGTGTGAATGAGGCTTAAGAAAAATGGCTGATAAATCAGACAGAATGAAGTATTTTTCAATTGTTAAAATGCAGATTGTTCACAGAGAGGGTTGGGTTTAGGTGTAGAGGACAGAATATACAGTCTGTACAGTAGAAACATCAGTATATCTATGCAAAGTCCCCATAAAGATAGCTGTACAAATGTGTGTCTATCAAAGAGCAGGTGAAATTAATAAATTAAAGATGAGTTGATTACAGCATCAGCACAGACTGTGACTGTCAGGAACACACATCTCTAACAGGAGAGCCAGGAGCTGTGCAAATACCCTATTAGCTGCTTACATTCTCCACAAACACTCGCACAAGGCCAAATCTTGGATTTAATTAGTGTGACTTTATCTGTGCTGCAGTAAATTCAATATATAATGAAGACGTGGGAAATATGACTGAGAGACATGTAAATAATTTTTTTTTTTTGGAGAAGATGAGAGCATATTAAAGCAAATTGAGTAAATATGAGGCGTATTGATTTCACAGAGCAAGGTGGCAACCTGTTGCTGGTGTCAACACTTAAGAGCCACTCGAGGATAGAGCTGTGAGAATCCCAGAGATTCGCATGCAATTTACTCACTCACACAAATCATTCGGGCTTGTTTTCTGCAAGATTCAATTTTGTGAAACTATAATAAGCTGGAAGTCTACTAGCTGAGGAAGGTGGTATCACATTTTACGCCTCATATGTCACGCAAGATTTCATGCAAACATAAAAAGATATTTAAAAAAAATAAAAAAATTATCATTAAAAAATTATTATATTATTATAGTAATGCAATTATATATATATATATATATATATATATATATATATATATATATATATATATATATATATATGTATGTATGTATGTATGTATGTATTGTATGCAATGTATGTATTAAAAAATTATTATATTATTATAGTAATGCAATTATATATATATATATATATATATATATATATATATATATATATATATATATATATATATATATATATATATATTTATATATATTTAATAATTATATTATTATAGATTTTGGTTGTACGATTATAGTCTGAATAATCACGGTTATAATACAATAAACACAGTTTCTTGATTATTATTTATTCATTAACTTTAAAACACTACTAGTTTAGAAAATAACTCCTTATATTTATTCATATTTTTTATTATTATTTTTTTAACTCATGATATTTCTAAATTATATTTTTAATGTTTTTGTCCAACACTTTAACAGTGTTAATAACTCTGCATGCATGAAACAGCAGTGGATCACCCGTTTTAGTAAAGAAACAATTGTTTTTATAATTTCACTGTGAAATTTACATGAGAACGAGTGAACAGTGGTGTTTGAGGCTCACGGTTTGACCATTTTCATGTGCAGGTTTTCATCCAGGTTTTTATTATATGCCACCTTTAAAGATTACTCCTTTATTGTGGATTGGCATGTCAATTAGCCTGCTGAGCTAATCTCCACAACACATCTGCACATCATCAGGTGAATATCTTTCGCAGGTACCTTGACAAAGCACAAAATGACAGCAGAGAAGTGTAATGTCTTCAAGTGACTGCAACACGATCGGATTTACAAGATGGGTCCCATAAACAGCAGTGCAATGGTGTAATTACAATAGAGAAATGTCTTTTTTTTTCTTAGCACAAACTAGTATTGATCACCATTACATCTTCACTGTTGATTCTTCACTTAAAGCACTTTGTATAGATTGTGTTTACTGCAAGCTCATGAGGCAGCAGGCCAAACTCCTATGGAGATAGATCAGTCTCAAAAATAAGACATTTGCTAAAAATAAAACCACAGTGGAATAAACCGCCAACATCCAGCATACGTTTTACGCAGCGGATGCCCTTCCAGCTGCAACCTATCACTGGGAAACATCCATACACACTCATGCACACATATACAATACGGACAATTTAGCCCACCCAATTCACCTGTACCGCATGTGTTTGGAGTTGTGGGGTAAACCGGAGCACCCGGAGGAAACCCACACTAACACAGGGAGAACATGCAAACTCCACACAGAAACGCCAACTGACCCAGCCGAGTCTTGAACCAGCAACCTTCTTGCTGTGAGGTGAATGTGCTACCCACTGTGCCACCATGCAGCCTGTTTTGAATTTATGAATTGGATTTGCCTATTTACGAATCGTGTTTTTGATTAACGAATTGTATTTGTATATTAACGAATTGTGCTTTGAATTTACAAATTGTGTTTTAAATTTACAAATTAGATTTGCATATTTATGAATTGCATTTTGAATTAACGAACTGTATTTGTATATTTATGAATTGTGTCTTGAATTTACGAGTTGTGTTTTGATTTTACAAACTGAATTTGCATATTTACGAATTGTGTTTAGAATTTGCGAATTGTGTTTTAATTTACAAATTGTATTTGCATATTTATGAACTCTGTTTTGAATTAACGAGTTGTATTTGTATATTTATGAATTGTGTTTTGAATTAACGAATTGTATTTTTATATTTATGAATTGTGTCTTGGATATAAGAGTTGTGTTTTGATTTTACAAACTGAATTTGCATATTTACGAATTGTGTTTAGAATTTGTGAATTGTGTTTTGAATATACAAATTGGATTTACATATTTATGAATTGCGTTTTGAAATAAGAAATTGTATTTGCATATTTACTAATTGTGTCTTAAATTTACGAATTGGATTTGCACATTTACTAATTGCGTTTTGAATTAACGAAATATATTTGTATATTTACGAATTGCGTTTTGAATTAACGAACTATATTTGTATATTTAAGAATTGTGTTTTGAATTTACAAATTGAATTTGCATATTTACAAATTGTGATTTGAATTAAGAATTGGATTTTGTAAATGTAATTGTGGTGAGTGGGTTGGGCCGAGAGCCGTAGGAACCGAATGAGGCCAGGACTTGAGTGACAATGAGAAGCACCTGTGCCCCACACCAGCCTTGAGTCCCACAGAGAAGCTTTGGACTATGAAAGAAGGAGAGACAGCAGTGGAAGACGAGAGCTGCCGTCTGTTTGTTTTATTTTCTCATTAAAAGTTCTTTAAAATTTCATTGGTTCTCCACATCCTTTTTTTCTCAGGTGGTTATCAAACTTTGTTACAGTGGTGCTGAAATTCAGGAGAAGGGGGGGCACCTTGTCCACATTCCCTCACGGCTAAGAGGGGGGCGAGTGTTCGGGAGTTGTTGCTGGCTCCCAGCATGGGGGGGGGGGAGCATGGGATGTGGGGCTTAATACTGCAAGGGAAAGAGCCACTAAGGACAAGGGGCCGTCCACAGAATCGCTAGCAGAGCAGGAGACAAGAAGTGCCACCAGCCGGATAGATTCATTCACAGGGCTCCAAGAACATCATCGGAATTCTCAGCTGGTTAAGAAATAAGAGGCAACATGTCTGGAGAACCGTACCCCAATTTTTCTTTTCCTCTCCTTTCTCTCTGTCGCTTCGGTCTCTCCTCTTTTTCCCATCTCCTTTCCTCTCGCCCTATTTCCCAGGTCTCACAGGTGTGGGAACACCACACCCCACTGAACTTCCGTGAGGAGCTGCCGTCTTGTTTGTTTTACTTTCTCATTAAAAGTTATTTAAAAGTTTGTGGGTTCTTTTTTTACAGTCTTATTTTTGAGACTGTGTTTGTGTGTGTGTCTGTACTAGTGTTGTCCCAATACTGGAATTTCCAACTTTGATAAGATACCTTGAAAAATATTGATATTCAATACCATTTCTGCAACATTAAAGTATGCAAATTAAGTAAAAAGGGGAAAAAAACGAAAACATATCGGGCTCTATTTTGACAATCCATGCGCAAAGTTTAAAGCGTAAAAGCATTAAGGGCGTGTGAATCCACTTTTGCTATTTTAAAGATGGAAAAATCCGCTCTGCACCGCAGCGCATGGTCTCACAGGGTTGAGCTTATTCTCTTAATGAGTTATAGGTGTGTTTTGAGAATAAACCAATCAGAGTCTCATCTCCCATTCCCTTTAAGAGCCAGTTGCGTCGTGCCATGGCGCATTAGCTATGTACACGGCAGACTTTCAAAGTGGAAAAACTGAACGCTTCACTAGTAAGAAAACAGTTAAACAGACCATCTGCAGCACAAGAATGAGAGATAAGCCTCCTCATTATTTACTTTCACTCTCTTCCGTAAATAAGGAAGCGTGTTGTACGCAAAGACATCCATTAGCCTATAAATAATTAATTCCGTTTGTTAAGCGCAAAGATTTGCTTCAAAACTATTTCTAAATTCAGTTCTAATTTCCAGCAAACGAATAAATGAACTTCCAAATACACATGCTGTGCTCCATATGGTCTAAAACCTGACAGGTGGGCAAACCTAAGCTTGTTTTCAATAAAACAAATATAAATATGCATATATAATAAATAATACTGCTAATAATAATAACATTATACAAAAGCAAATTGTTATGAATGAAATGAAAAAGCCTCCCAAGATGAAGAAGGCATGGAGGCGGTGGTTTTTATATTTATGTAGCCTAGAAAATAATCTTTTTTTTTTAACATTTTAATCCTTGAATTCTTTTTTATATGTTAAGATATTTGCGTATTGCTGTACATCCTGTGTGTATTAAGCAGTGTGTAAGCGAGGCACACTGCGCCGGACTATAGACCTGCTTTGATCTGGTCAGAACAGTGTATTTTAGCTCCTCAAAATAGCAATGCGCCTCAACACACCTCCTTTTTTAGACTAGAACGCCTGTGCACGCACATATGAGAGCAAATGCATTTGCTATTTAAACAGTGTGGCGCAAAACATTAATACGACTCTTGTGCTGAGCTGAAACTAGTAAACAACAATTGCGTCGCACCTTGCGCCGGGTGTATGATAGGGCCCATAATGTTTATATGAGGTACATCAGCAGTCCTTAAGTCCAAAAGCCAATAAATTACAAAAAAGCAACAAATTAGTGCACTTTCATCTTATTTTCTGGTTAAAACAAAGGTATTAAAATATTGATATTATTAGTGAAAGAATGATCAAATTCTTCAGCATGTTTACTTTATTTTAAATTGCTTGAATGGTCATCACGTCAGGATTAGACTTCTGTTAGCCGAAACAGCAGCGTACAGTAACATCTCTAGAGACAAACCACATTTCTGAACGTCACTTCTGTCAATCAAAACATCAAGTGAAGCCTGCAAACTGACAGGAAAAAATCCATCAGCCCTCCACGTTTGTACAATTCCATGTTCCTCCACTGATTTATGAGCTGCAATGTGATGGAAGGATTATATTAAGCAGAAAGAATGAGGAGCCGGGGATTTTGAAGTGGGACGGAGAGCTCCACACAGCATCTGCTACCGATCTCACACCCAGCGGGAGCTTCACTGGTGAAAATGAGGTACCGCGAATCACACCAAATGTCCTGTGCTTGTTCAGACTCGAGGGGTAAAGAATGAGACAAACACAGAACAGCTCAAAACCGATGTCGGAAGCTGCTCCCATATTTAGCACAGCGGGAGATTCTAACTGTGAATATTCAGCAAACTTCCATGACAAGTTTCAAATTGGAAAGTGACTTTATAGACTGTATAAACCAAATGTTAGGAACAGATAGTATTATATAGTTGCAGTCAAAATAATTAGCCCTCATGTGATTTTTTTTTTTCTCAAAAATTTCCCAATTGATGCAAGGAGCAATGATTTTTTTACAGTATATTTCTGTGGTAAGGGGGCGGGGCTGAGAGCCATGGGAACGGAATGAGGCTGCTGCGTGAGTGAATTCACCAGTGGCGCGCACCGGCCTCGAATCCCACGGAAGGAGCTCTGGACTATAAGAGGAGAAAAGATGCCAGCCAGCCAGTCGAACTGCCGGCGGACACCAGAAGACGGACAGGTGGATAGATTCCCCCACAGGGCTCCCAACACATCGTCGTATCACTCAGCTGGTGGAGGATCGAGTGGCAGCATGTCTGGAGAACCGAACCCCATTTTTTTTCCTCTCTCCCCTCTCGGTCTACTCGGTCTTTCCTCTTTTTTTTCCATCTTCTTTTCTCTCGGCCAGTCTCATATGGGTCTCGTGTGGCACCAAACCTATATGTGGTATGTGGCGAGGGGGCGGGGCCTGGAGTCTTGGGAACAGAATGAGGCCACCGCGTAAGTGGATGCACCTGTGGCGCGCACCGGCCTCGAATCCCATGAAAGGAGCTCTGGACTATAAGAGGAGGAACGATGGCAGAGGAAGCCAAGAGAGGACCGGGCCCGGACATATTGTTTTACTTTGGTTTTCACTTTGACAGCAGTCACCGTGAGGAGCTGCTGTCCGTTTGTTTTGGTTTAGACGGCAGCCTCCCTGAGGAGCTGTCATCCCTTTTATTAATAAATATTTTAAAACTTTGTGGGTTCTCCGCCTCCTTCTTCCCAGCGACCAGAAGGTCATAAACTTCATTACAATTTCCAATAATATTTTTTTTTCTTCTGGAGGAAGTCTTATCTGTTTTATTCCGACTATAATAAAGCATTTTTTATTTAGTTTTAAACCACAGGTGTCAAACTCAGTTCCAAAAGGGCCGCAGCTCTGCACAGTTTAGTTCCAACCCTAATTAAGCACACCTGATCAAACTAATTGAGTCCTTCAGGCTTGTTTGAAACCTACAGGTAAGTGTGTTGGAGCAGGGTTGGAACTAAACTGTGCAGGGCTTCGGCCCTCTAGGAATTGAGTTTGACACCCCTGGGTTAAACCATCTTAAGGACAATATTACTAGCCCCTTAAGCAATATATAAGTTCTCAGTTGTCATGAAGTCAAAGGAACTGTTCAAAGAGCTCAGAGACAGAATTGTGGCCAGGTACAGATCTGACCAAGGTTACAAAACAAATTCTGCTGCACATTAGGTTCCTAAGAGCACAGTGGACTCCATAATCCTTAAATGAAAGATGTTTGGGACGACCGGAACCCTTCCTAGAGCTGAGCAAACTGTGCTATCGGGGGAGAAGAGCCTTGGTGATAGAAAAACCTTAAGATCACTGTGGCTGAGCTCCAAAGATGCAGTTAGAAGATGGGAGAAAGTTGTAGAAAGTCTACCATCAATACAGCCCTTCACCAGTGAGGGCATTCATGGCAAAGTTGCCTGAGACATGAAAGCCTGCACTCCAAGATGGTGGGAAACTCCCAGACTCGCTGGTCTGATGAGACCAATATAAAACTTTTTGGCCATAATTCTAAGTGGAATGTGGGGAGAAAACCAGGCACTGCTCATCACCTGTCCAACACGCACGTCCTGATTTTGCCAAGTGCTAGTTGTCCTGAGACCAACATTTTTCATGATGACCCAACTCCATCAGCCAATCAAACGTCATCAGGTCATAATTATGTGCCCCCTGCAAAGTCCACAAAAATTCAAAAAAAGAAGAAAAAAAAAACACACCTGCATTGTTTTACCAGTGAACAGAACAAGTGAAAGGTAAGATCACGAGTTTTCTCCTATCAATTTACAGAATGAGGCAAAATTAATATTTGTTGCTCTTTTTTCCAGGTAAGCGAACATTTAACATTAGTTTGCATTGACGAGTTAGCCTAATTTGCCGTTCATACAAGTCTAACGTTAGATTGATATGCTCTAATGTACTTTCTGGCTCACATTAAAACAAGACAACAAATTTAGGGGTCTGAATACTTTCCGTACCCACTGTGTGTATATGCCAGATTTTGGCATCAAAAGCATGAAAGCATAGATCCATCCTGCCTTTTATTAACAGTTCAGGCTGGTGGTGGTGGTGTAATTGTGACTGAGATATTTTCTTGGCACACTTTTAGTACCAATTGAGTATCATGTCAACGCCACAGCCTACCTGAGTTTTGTTGCTGACCATGTCCATCCCTTTATGACAACAGTGTCTCCATCTTCTGATGGCTACTTCCAGCAGGAGAACGGCCCATGTCATAAAGCGTGAATCCTCTCAGACTGGTTTCTTGAACACGACAATGAGTTCACTGTACTCAAGTGGCCTCCACAGTCACCAGATTTCAATCCACTAGAGCACCTTTGGGATGTGGTGGAACGGGGGATTGGCATCATGGATGTGCAGCCGACAAATCTGCAGCAACTGTGTGATGCTATCATGTCAATATGGAGCAAAATCTCTGAGGAATATTTCCATGCCTTGTTGAATCTATGCCACGAAGGAATAAGGCAGTTCTGACGGCGACAATCCGATACAAGTAAGGTGTACCTAATAAAGTGCCCAATGACTGTATATATACACTCATTCAATGAGTGTGTATATATGTATATACACACACTTTATATCGTGTACTTCTATAGGCTCTGTATTCAAGCAGTTGCAACTGTGATGCACGGTAAAACAGCGTGTTTTCTCCAGGTATTGCAGACCACTTTAGTGTGAATGTGTTTTGGACAACAAAATGCCTCTGGATGCTCCAGTACAGTATGTGTGTGTGTGTGTGAGTGTCTGGTTTAATGCATAATTAAGAAGGTCAGGGTTAATGAAGCACCGTGGACTAAAGTTCAGGAGATCCTTTGGCTCTGTTTACTCTGTCAAAGCCCCCACAGAGACACAAACAGAGAGACGGGCTAAACGGAAGCATGCAAAATAGAGGAAAAAGCGCTGAATGAAAAGCTCGATAATAACAAGCTGCCCACTCGGACTAATACAGGGTTTGACCCGCACACTTTAAAAGATGTTCTCTTACTTGCAAAGAGCAACCTAATTATCCAAACACAAAAGACAGCGGGAAAGAGAAAGCAAGCCCTTGTGAGAAAGAAGAGTTTAATGGTTCAGGATGTGCACTTGTAGTGCGCTTTTAGTCAATAACGTAAAATTATTGTAATAAAAGGCCGTTTTTACTGCACTGAAAGAGAGTGCACTTTTCAATCATATCCAATTAGTACAATTTTATATTGATATATTTTAACAACCTTTTGTCAAGCTTTAAGGGAATAGTTCACATAAAGATAATCTATTCTCCTTTAGGCATGGGACGATAACCGTTTTAAAGGTATACTGCGGTTTGGAAAAGTCAGGGTTTTAAAACTGTCAACATTTTCTGCAATACCGTTCCTAAAGTATGTGTATACTTTTTTATTTCATTTTTTTTATTGTTTTTGAGACAGCCGTATCTTCAGCAAAAAAGATATCTAAAGATGCCGTTTTAAACTGTAAAAAATATATCTATTTTATGTATCTATTTATTTATCTATTTTATTTATTTATCTATTTTATTTACGTATTTATTTATAGATTTTATTTATTTATTTATCTATTTTATTTATCTATCTATTTATTAATGTATCTATTTGTCTGTCTTATTTATTTATCAAATTTTTTATTTATTTATCCATTTTATTGACGTATTAATTTATAGATTTTATTTATTTATCTATTTTATTTATTTATTTATTTATCTATCTATTTATTAATTTATCTATCTATTTGTCTGTCTTATTTATTTATAATTTTTTTATTTATTTTTTTATATTTAAAACATATATATATATATATATATATATATATATATATATATATATATATATATATATATATATATATATATATATATATATATATATATATATGTATGTATGTTTAAATTTATATTAAAAAAATAAATTTATATATTTTGTTTTATTATTTCATTTATTTATTTATTTATTTTAATTTAATTTATTTAAATTTTTATTGTATTTATATATTTATGAATTTTATTTCATTAACTTTATTATTTGTTATTTATTTAGTTAGTTTCTTACTTACATACTTATTGGTTGACTAGAGGATGGTAACATTTGACAAGCATTATAAGAATTACAAAGGTATGGTATTTCATTTTTAAAACATTTTTGAAACAAATGATGACTGCAGAAGTCATTAAATCATTAAGCCTGACATGTTTACTCTTCCAAAATATTTGAAATGTTTCTTAAAATAAAATATATTGTGTTCAAAAGAGAAAAAAAAGTTTTTTTTTTTTACCCAGACATTTAAAAAGAATATATTTTAGAGCAGTAATCATAATACATTGAAACCATGACATTTTTATCCAAGGTTATCATACTGTCAGAATCCTATATAGGTCCATGCCTATTCTCCCTCAAGTCCTCCAGATGATTTTATTTTTTCTTCAATAGCACACAGAATAAGATTTTTTTTTTTTTGCGGAAACTGTGATACTTGGTGATTCATTTCATGTAAGTCAATGGTTATCATCAATATTACAGTACAAAAAATGTATATCATAGAATACAAAACGTATTAATGTGGCTCTAGATGAAACATTGGTCACTCAGAGCAAAATTATCAGTTAAAATGATCTGAAATTGAACATTATTTACAATATTACTATTCTTTTTTAAAATAATATTATGCCTACAAATGCTCTGGTTTCCAAAGACATGTGGCATAGGTGTATTGGGTGAACTAAAAAATTGTCCATAGTGTATGTGTGTGAATGCGTTTGTATGGATGTTTCCCAGTGATGGGTTGCAGCTGGAAGGGCATCCGCTGCGTAAAACATATGCTGGATAAGTTGGCACTGATAAAAGACAAAGTCCGCGCTTCTCCAATTCCACCCGGAGGAAACCCAGGCGAACGCAGGGAGAACATGCAAACTCCACACAGAAACGGCAACTGAGAACCTCGAATCAGCGACCCAGCGACCTTCTTGCTGTGAGGCGACAGCACTACCTACTTCGCCCCATATTAATAACAATTTAATAATAATAATAATAATCTAAATATTTCTCATTAACTTCCGGGTGCAGCTGTATGTGATCTATAGATGATTAACGCTGTGGATGGATGATAACAGCCTTCTGTGCTTACTGGTAGCCTCTACTAGCCCATATCTATTAGCTGATAACCACTGATATAACGCACATTCAATAGTGTGATAACATTTGAATAGGCTGTCTGAGGAGGTTTACCTGAAGTGTGGATTCATTGCAGAGCTCTCGTCCAGCAAAGATGACCCGCAGCTGATCGGACTGAACGCCCTGTAAACGACCCACCGCCTCCTTCAGCTCAGACACACTCGCACCCTGCTCCAACTCCACCGGGAACCCATGGCTGGAATTAAACCGCACGAAAACTATAAAGAAAGACAGAAGAGAGAATGATAGAGATTAGGGGAATTCTGATGCTGACACAGGGTTTATAAGCCAGAGAGAGAGTAAATTAAGTGTAAACTTTCATTTTTGTGTGAACTATCGCTTTAATGATTTGCCTTTGATATTGACTGCCTAATTTTTGTGCAACTTGTGTGTGTGTGCGTGTGTGTGTGTGTGTGTGTGTGTGTAGGTCCACAACATAGCACAGCAATGACTCCAAAATTGCTATTATGAGTTCATTCATTAATTTTCCTGATGAATGATACGCCAACTAATGTGGCACATATTTTAAACAGCATCACCTTAGTCACGTGACCTGGTGTTTCGAAACACTTTAGTCACATGACCAAGGTGTTTTGAATCACTTTAGTCACGTGATCTGGTGTTTTGAAACACTTTAGTCACATGACCTAGCCGTTTTGAATCACCTTAGTCACGTGATTTGGTGTTTCGAAACACTTTAGTCATGTGACCTAATGTTTCAAAACACTTTAGTCACATGACCAAGGTGTTTTGAATCCCTTTAGTCACATGACCTGGGTGTTTCGAATACTCTTAGTCACGTGACCTGACTGTTTCGGATCATGCTTCAGTGCAGTAATTCGAAACAATTGCGCTTCGGGATCTCGACACTGTGTTGAAATGTCAGATTCACGTCAGTCATCCCTATTGGTATGCTCAAGCATTAAGAGTAGCTTTACTGGAACTAAAGGGCCAAGCCCTCAAAAACAACCCCACACCATAACCTCCCTCCGCTAACATTACACTATGCATAATGCAGTTAGGCAAGTACCATTTGTCCTGGCTACCTCCAAACCCAGACTTATCCACCGGATCAATGGAAAGATGTAAAATATCCAGACAAAGCAGTTAAAAACTCAAACACACACTAGACAGGATATAAAGAAGTATAGGTGAGAATATCCTACACAGAAAAAAATAAAGACAAAAGTTAAACAGTTTGGGACAAGGACAAAACAGGTGAGAGGCAGAGATGCAAAAAAAAGGCCATGTTAACATTCAGCCCTTGCCATCCGTCCCCTTACAGCACAACCCCCTTCATTAAGATGACTGCGATTTGCTGCAGAAGGACTTTTTCTTATTATCATGTGTGCTTATTATTTTAATTGAAATGAGTCAACCTTTTTCAGAGCCCCCAGAGGCTTAGAGATAAACTGGGAAATGGAAAAATGGCTGATATTAAAGGAAAGAATGCGCAGTAAAATTGCACATTACGGACAAAAAAAATGGAAAGGGCGAGAGGACGGCGTGAAGGTGTTTGTTCTCCACTCTTGTGCAATTAGCTCTGATTAAATATTTGTCCAGACTGAATTTGAGCATAATGAAATGTGTAGATGCACACCGAATATCCTCACAAAACAATTTAAAGTTAGTTTGCTTTTTTACTCTCATTTATGACCAAACACTGTAAATGATGCTGGGTTCCACACAACTCCTTCATGTTGTCCTAACACAAATTGATTAGGTTAACTTAATTGTTTTTACAAATGTAACTTTATTGAACATAAAACAATTATGTTTTCCTCAATAAAGTAATAAATTAATAATGGGGATATAAATTAATCTCCAAAATAATCTGAAGAGTTGTGTTGATTTAGCTCATAAATAATTAGTCTGAACAAACACTGTAAAAACACTGTAAAAAATATTGCTCTATTTTTTGACGGTCCATGCGCAGAGCGCAAAACGCAGGCCGCAAACGCTTTCAGGGCGTGTCAGAACGCATTTTTGCTAATTTAAGGACGGGAAAATCCGCTTTGCGCCGTGACGCATGATCTAAAAGGGTTGAGTTTATTTTCTTAATGAGTTATAGGTGTGTTTTGAGAATAAACCAATTAGAGTCTCATCTCCCATTCCCTTTAAGAGCCAGCTGCGTCGCGCCAAGAGCGCATTCACTATTTACAGGACGCAAAGTAAGTCTAAGTGGAAAATCTGAGCATTTCACAAGTAAACAGTTACAGTTAACAGCTTTTTTAACAGAAAACTGTTAAACAGAGCATCTACTGCGTGAGAATGAAAAATAATGGATCACTTTCACTTTCGCTCTTGGATAGGGAAACCTTTACGCACAGACATCAATTAGTCTATAAATAAATACTTTTGTTTGTTAAGTGCAAAGATTCGTTTCAAAACTATTTCTAAATTCAGTTCTAATTTCCAGCAAACGAATAAATGAACAACAATAACGAACTGTGCTCAAAAACCTGATATATATCCTAAAACACATGCTGTGCTATGGTCTAAAACCTGACAGGTGGACAAATCTAAGCTTGTTTTTAATAAAACAAATATAAATATGGATATAATAAATAATACTGCTAATAATAATAACATTGTACAAAAGCAAATTATTATGAATGAACTGAAAAAGCCTCCCGAGATGAAGAAGACATGAAAGCAGTGATTTTTCATATTTATGTAGGCTAGAAAATAATGTTTTGTAATATTTTAATCCTTTATATTTATATCCTATATCTATTCTTATTATATCCTATATATATACTTAATATAAAAAAAATTTCATATGTAAAGATATTTGCCTATTGCTCTCTTGTGTGTATTAAGCAGTGTGTAAGCGAGGCGCAACTCTGTGCCGGCGTTTAGACCGGGTTTGTTTTGGTCTAATGAAAAATCTATTACAGATTCTCAAAATAGCAACGCGCCGGCAGTGCGCCTCAGAACGCCTCCTTTTTAGACCAGAACGCCTATGGGCGCACAAATAAGCGCAAATGCATTTGCTATTTAAACAGCGTAGCTCAACGCCTCAAAACGACTCTTGCGCCAAGCTGAAACTACCAAAAGACTTCTGCGCCACGCCTTGAGCCACACTGCGCCGGGTGTATGATAGGGCCCATTGGGTTTTACAGAATAAATGAAGTTATTAACTTGTTAGTTTTAACAAATTTAAGTGGACTTAACATAAAACAATTAAGTTGTTCCAAAAAAAAAAACTTGGTACTTTATTAGTACTGGTGCTAAAAATACTGAAGTATCAATAAGCTCTGACATTAACGGTTCTAATGGACAATCATTGCTAAAAAAACATTACTTATAGTAACATAATTTAACTGACCAACATTTACTAATTTGCAATATTTGATGTTCGTCTGCACTGTTGGCAATATCATGTGAGAAATGCTGGTCTTGTTAAGGCTTTAACGGAATTACTACTTTTATAGAAACCACTTATTGGTTCGGTACTTTAACGTTCGGTACTTTTATAAAAGAAGTCGGGACCTTTACGCCCCATTCACACGGGGCTTCAGCGTCAACGCTTCCCATTTACTTTGAATGGGTGACGTCAGGCGTTGCCGAACTGCGTTGTGGATCCATTAGCGCCGCTTCAGAGGCGTCGCTTGCTGCAGAAGTTGGGACTAGCTCAACTTTTCAATCGCCGACGGAAGCGTCAGCCAATCAGATCACTGTATGCAAATACACCTGCTAGACAGTGGCCTATTGCTGACTGAATTTCATTGGCTGACGCTTCTATGACGATCGCTTCAGCTCCAACTTCAGACACGCCTTCAGTCAAGCGTTGACGCTGAATCCCCGTGTGAATCAGGCGTTATTGGCTTGAATTCCGTTAAAACCTTAACCATACCCATCTCTAGTTTTAACTCATTTTAAATAAATAGCTTGAAGAAACAACAAACGACATGTTTTTTGAGTAAAGTGTGTGAAGAACCGTGGTTGGCCCTAAAACAGGACTGATGTATTATGCTTCTATATAAACAAAGCCTTTCTGTTTCTCCCAGAAACACACAAACATTCTAAAAAAAAAGAAAGAAAGAAAGTGAGAAAGTGAGAGAGAAAGAGAGGGATTTGGTCATGCAGACTCGATATCACTCAGCCATAGCTCTTCCAGGAAATTGCATTCAGTGATATTGTTGACTTAAGCACAGAAAGACCAACACTTGCACTGATTGCTACTAAACGACACAAGCCGAGGGTCTCGCAACGCTCTTTAAGAAGGCTTTGAGTGATTGCTTGTTGTTAAAGCGTGACATTCTCTAATAAAGGCATTCGGTCGACCGCATTTTGAGACAAATGACACTTCAGCCAATTGCAGGCCAAAAATACAACAAATCATATCGCACAGAGCAGACAGAGACAGAAACCTGCATTTGAATGGTGTGGAAGGGTTTTGGACTCGGCATGTTTAATGTCATGATTCAACTAAAAATGGACAATTCTGGCCTCGTTTTCTTACACTCATTTTTTCCCCAAACCTACAGTACGCTGTAAAAAACTCCTTCAACAAAGCGATTGACTTAACTTAATTGCTTGAACAAATTTAAGTGGATTGAAGATGAAACAATTAAGTTGTCCAAAAAAACCCCCAAAGAATTGTGATGTTTTAGGCCATTTTAAATAAGTTGTTTGAACATCTTTTTGAGTGTACACTAGGGATGTAACGTATCAGAATTTCACGGTATGGTAATACCTCGGTATGAATGGCACGGTATGGTATTTATTGAATAATTTACAGATAAAACAAAACTAATGAAAAGACTCGAAAAAAGTGGCAAAAGTGTTTATTTACCTTAGCAGTGAACATATCAATGACATACAAATCAGCCATCTATCTGTAAGTTTTGAAACAGGAACTTCAATTTTTCAATTTTAATAACAAAAAACTATTAAACCATAAAAAAATAAATAAAGTTTCAATTTAGTATTGTTTAAAACTCATCACATTCAGCATTTAATCACTCACTCACTTAGATAGAGATGGGTTTTATGGAAAATGATCATATAACTATAATCTGGTAAAAGCTGGGATCTCTGGGCATGTCCCCTGCAACAGAAATAAACCCTCTCATTTGGGACTGAGATTTCTGGGACAGAGAGATATGATTTAGTCAAGGTTGACAGCAGTGGTTTTGTCTTTCCATCACTTGAGAGGACAAGCCATGAGTGAGATAGAGGTCTCTTTACGGTACAAGTCAATGTCTGCATCAATCTAACAAGTGTGCTGTGTTCTGCAGTCCCCATGACTGTTTTTAGTCGTATTCCCCGACTTATATTTCACCACAGTCTGGAAGTGCCTGCATACTGTTTTTTTCTTTGTCTGTCACCTTTTCTCCTTTTTCGTATCTTTTTAGAAAGAAACCGAAATGCTTCCACACATCCAATTTAAAACCCGCCTTAGGTTCGATCATTTCCTCTTTTTCTTCCCCGTTACTAGCAGCACACTCCATTTCCGCATTTCTGGATCTGTAGTGACAACAGACCGCAAAGGATGATGGCCACGCCTAGGCTGATGGGAATTGTAGTTCCCGCTACCTCCCGTACGCTTCATTTGCCTGATCAAACTCAGAAATATAGCTTTATTAAGTCATCCGCCTACTGTAATATTGAATAAAATTACTATTGCGGTATGACGGTATTTACAATATTGTTACATCCCAAGTGTACACTGTAAAAAATGCTTGGTTTCACATAACCCCTTCACGCCGTCCCAATGCAAATTGACTAATTTAATGGTTGTTACAATTTTAAGTGGACTGAACATAAAACAATTAAGCTATCCCCCCAAAAATCTCAAGAATTTTGTCGTTTCAGCTCATTGTAAACAGGTAGTTAGAACAAAGAGCAGAGTTTTGACAATTTTTGAGTGTCCTGAGGATTTTGTGTTCATCATACAATGACATAATAATATGTTGATTAACTCTATGGTACATCATTAAAAAAATGAGAAAGCTTTGTATGACAAAAATACACCAGAAAGTATAATGTAGTGATCATATTATTGATATACCAATAAATCTTGGGCGACGTAGTGGCGCAGTAGGTAGTGCTGTCGCCTTACAGCAAGAAAGTCACTGGTTCCAGCCTCAGCTGGGTCAGTTGGTGTTTCTGTGTGGAGTTTGCATGTTCTCCCTGCTAAATTTTCCGGCGCAGTGTGCTCCACAAGAAGAAAAGGATCATCCAGACTGTTTCCAGCAACATGTCCAAAAGCCAGGGTCTGTCATGGTATGGGGTTGTGTAAGTGGTGCTTGCACTTCTGTGATGGCACCATTATTGCTGGAAAATACAGAGATTTTGGAGCACAATATGCTACCTTGAGCACATATTTCAAAGTCCTGGCTGTGGAAGAAGAGGATACAGGTATTTGAATGGCCTGCCTGCAATCCTGACCTGTCTCCAATAGAAAATGTGTGGCACATTTTGAAGCAGAAACTGCAACAACGAAGATCACGTACTGTTGCCCACCTTAAGACTTGTTTGCAGGAAGAATGGGACAAAATTACACCTGAAACACTTCATCACTTGGTGTCTTCAGTCCCTAAACATCTTTAAAGTGTTAAATAATACACAGTGGTAAACGCTTTACAGTTATATTGGTTTAGGTGAACCATCTTTTTTAACATTACACTGCATTTCATTCCCCCTTCTTGCCTCTACTGTATATCTTTGCTATATTTCTCGACTCTTTATCACCGAGAAGGCTTTAATATCAGGCTATTTCCATTCAGACCGTTTCTACTGATTACACTAAGAATAGCAATGACAGTTGAAACCAAGATAAGGCTGATCTGAGCGCAGAGCCGCTTTTAGGGCAGGTCAGGTGACGTGTGCTGTCAGGCTGATTTCCATAATGTTTCTCATTGTTTTGTCTGCCTTCGAGGAGGATAACAAATGAGTAAATTCCCCCTTTGTCATGTTTCATCACCGCAGGAGTCAGTTTTGCGAGCGCATCTCGACGTGCCTGGACTGTCAGAGTTTTTCGTCCGTCAGCGAGAGTGACAGAAAGCAATCATCGCCGCGCCACTGGGCCCGATTACAAAGCAATGAGGCCAAACTCTACAATAATACTATTCACGTCCGAGTACGTTAAAGTTTCAGATCGTCGGATATTACTACTACTGACATTTTCCCAAGAGCTACACCTTGACTGTGGTTACACTATGAATTAGGCATCTCCATTGATCAGATACTGATTAGGAATACGAGAATAAAAGCTTTGCGTAATGCATATAGTTTCAAACAGGTCCTTACTGTTAGAAAAACAGAATGAAACAATGATAGAAAATTTAAATACACGCAGATGGAGCAAGAATTATGAGCCCTGAATGTCTTTTTCAAATATTTGCTTATAAATTTGCTTATAAATACTTACTTTCAAATATTTTTTCATGTTTAATAGAGGAAGTATTTTCTCACAGTATTTACAACACGTATTACACGTCCTATAATGTTTATTCTTTTAGAAAAAGTCTTAATTGTTTTATTTTAGCTAGAATAGCAGCAGTTTTTTTTTATTTTAATTATTTTATGGTTGATATTTTTAGCCCTGTTAAGAAATATATATATATATATATATATATATATATATATATATATATATATATATATATATATATATATATATATAGTTGAAGTCAGATTTATTAGCCCCCCTGAATTATTAGCGCCCCTGTTTATTTATTTTCCCCAATTTCTGTTTAATGGAGGGAAGATTGTTTCAGCACATTTCTAAGCATAATAGTTTTAAAAACCTAACAGATTTATTTTCTTTTTGCCATGATGACAGTAAATAATATTTTACTTGATATTTTTAAGACACTTCTATACAGCTTAAAGTGACATTTAAAGGCTTAACTAGGTTAATAAGGTGAACTAGGCAGGTTAGGGTAATTAGGCAAGTTGTATAATGATGGTTTGTTCTGTAGACGATCGAAAAAAAAAATTCGCTTGAAGAGGCTAATAATTTTGTCCAAAAAATAGTTTTTAAAAATTCAAAACTGCTTTTATTCTAGCCAAAATAAAACAAATAAGACTTTTTCTAGAAGAAAGAAATATCAGTAGGGATGTAACTGTATTGTAAATACCGTCATATCGCAATATTAATTTTTTTCGATATTACCGAAGTCGCATGACTCTGTAAAACTATAGGTCTTCTGAGAAAATTTGCTCAGGCGAATGAAGCGAACGGGAGGTAGCGAAAACTACAATTCCCATCAGCCCATGCTTGACCATCATCCCTTGCGGTCTGTTGTCGCTACAGATCCAGTAATGCGGAAATGGAGTGTGCTGCTAGAAGCGGGGATGAAAAAGAGCTGGAAAACTCTAAAGCGCGTGTTGTCGCCGCGCGCATACTGAATAGTGGTGTTGTCGCGCGAGTTCTTATCAGCTGTGTTGTCGCGCGCGTACTGAATAGCGGTGTTGTCAGCACACTGTTCAGATTGATGCAGACATGAGACCTCTATCTCACTCATGGCTTGTCCTCTCAAGTGGGGGAAAGACAATGCACAACGTTACCCACTGCTGTCAACCTGGGCCAAGTCATATCTCTCTGGTCCCAGAAACCTCAGTCCCAAATGAGAGGGGTTTTTTCTGTTGCAGGGGACATTGTAAATGCCCAGAGATACCAGCTTTTACCAGATTATATTTATATGATAATTTTCCTTTAAACCCATCTCTATCTAAGTGAGTGAGTGATTAAATGTTGAATGTGATGAGTTTTCAACAATACTAAATTGAAACTTTATTTTTTTTACATGGTTTAATATTTTTTGTTATTAAAATTGAAGTTTCTGTTTCAAAGCTTACAGATAGATGGCTAATTTGTATGTCATTGACACTTTTGGCACTTTTTTGGAGTATTTTCATAAGTTTTGTTTTTTCCTGTAAATGATTCAATAAATACCGTACCGTGACATTCATACCGAGGTATTACCGTACCGTGAAATTCTGATACCGTTACATCCCTAATTATCAGACATACTGTGAAAATTTCCTTGGTCTGTCAAACATAATTTGGGAAATATCTAAAAAAGAAAAACAATCAAAAGGGGGCTAATAATTCTGACTTCAACTGTGTATATATACACATTTCCACATCAAAGTTCCTGAAAGAAAAGGAGGTCAAGGTGCTCCAGGATTGGCCAGCCCAGTCACCAGACATAAATATTAATGAGCATGTCTGGGGTAAGATGAAGGAGGAGTCAAAAAGATGAATCCAATGACTCTTGATGAACTCTGGGAGTCTTGCAAGAACTGTCTTTGCCATTCCAGATGACTTTATTAATCAGTGATTTGAGTCATGTCAGAGATGTATGGATGCAGTCCTCCAAGCTCATGGGAGTCACACAACATTCATTCTTTTTCCTCTGCAGCATGACTTTATATTCTATACTGGACATTATTTCTGTTCAGTGACTTTGTCTCAGCAAAGTCAGGCCTTACTGTCCTAATTATATAGTTAAAAATCAAGGCATGATCATATTTTATTTTGGTTAAATAAGTGGAATCGATAGGTTTTTGGCTTTCATATAAGCCACTTCTGATACCAAATCATCAACTAGAAGACAAGGTATTATTTGTTGTTCCTAAAACTTGGATAGGGAACAAGAATTTTGTCAGGTAGTGCTTAATATAATTGAGCTGTCCCCAAAACCAAAATATAAATCTTTTATAATCCATAATAGGGGGACTGTAAGTCTTGTTGACCCGGGCTACATGATTCATCTTTGAGTCGATAAATTTAGATTTGCTTATTTAAGTGATCATGAAAGTACTTTTCATTCAAAGAAACAGCACAATTCAGATGACTTGCACTGAAATGAATCAGCAGGCCAATGCAATCAGGCAAGCTTTAAACAGGCATCCGGGTGATCATCAGTTCAAGCTGAACGGCTTTTGGATTCAGTTATCTTCATGAGGGAAAATGCTGTCTCACACAAGCATGTTAAGCCAAACAAGGCTGTCAAGGTTCAGCGCACATCTTCTGACGTCAGGTTATTTTCTCTCATCGAAGTTCCAAAAAAATGCCCACCAGAAGCTCTGCCTTCATCTGAATGTCAGACCGCAGCAATAAAATTTCATCCTCCAGGGCAGATGCGTTCATTCGGAAAGCTGATGCAATGTTTGACGCCTGTGTACACCTGCTGGAATATGTGCAGTTCTGATTTCCAAGTCACAAGAAATATAGAAATGCAGCATGATAAATAAAACAATACACTAATTATGTTTGCACAAGTATCCACTAGTTAAGTTGTGATGAATACTGTTTCCGGGTCCAAGCCGCTACTCATTTATTCGTTTTATTCAAGAAAATATTTGTTTATAGCCACTTTTTAGTTAAGTGAATTTTATATAAAATCATAGTGTACACATCGGTCTCTGGACTGCATCACAAATACCAAAATTTGACCAATTTATAAAAAATGTATCACTTTCTGGCTAGTGGATGTTAGCCATGGATATATATATATATATATATATATATATATATATATATATATATATATATATATATATATATATCTCGCGATCATGATTTTTCAAAGTATTATATCGCTTTGTAAACGTTTATTATTACCATTTGTTGAGTCTCCCCGTACGGTTTTATAGAGTGCTTGGACCCGGAAGCCGTTTCGTCACACTTAACAAGTGGATTGTGACCAAGTCGTTCGATGGGAATGTGATGCTGCAAGTTTTTTTTTTTAGTTTTTTTTTTTTAATGAAGGCAGATCAGTCTTAAAACTTATACATTTACAAAATAAAATTCGGAAATTTAAAACAATTCGTAAATTCACAAATCCGATTCGTAAATTCAAAACACAATTTGTAAATTCACAAATCCAATTCGTAAATTCACAAATCCAATTCGTAAATTCAAAATTCAAAACACAATTCGTAAATTCACAAATCCAATTCGTAAATTCACAAATCCAATTCATAAATTCACAAATCCAATTCGTAAATTCAAAACACAATTCGTAAATTCACAAATCCAATTCATAAATTCACAAATCCAATTCGTAAATTCAAAACACAATTTGTAAATTCACAAATCCAATTCGTAAATTCACAAATCCAATTCGTAAATTCACAAATCCAATTCATAAATTCACAAATCCAATTCGTAAATTCACAAATCCAATTCGTAAATTCAAAATTCAAAACACAATTCGTAAATTCACAAATCCAATTCGTAAATTCACAAATCCATTTCGCAAATTCACAAATCCAATTCGTAAATTCAAAACACAATTCGTAAATTCACAAATCCAATTCGTAAATTCACAAATCCAATTCGTAAATTCAAAACACAATTTAGGGAGAAATCCTCCTGCTGATAGCGAACAACAGTTCATCAAACTGGGTTTGGCTCAGTCGGAAGCACCGCTGAAAGCTTCCATCATCCAGGTATAGAGTCTGGATGAGTTTATGAACTCACAGAGCTGGGTGCAACTCAGAATGGATCTAGTAGACTCAGGCACGGCTCCAAACAAATCAACGCTGTTTTTCAGTCTTCCTAAAGCACATAAACACAGCTACTGTTTCAATAAAATCCATGTCAGCCATTTAGCAGCGAAGCTAGAGTCATGGGGCAGACAAAAGCCCTGCCCATGATGGGAATCCACGTCTATTGTGAAGTGAATTTGACGCACGAATGAAGCAAGTAAATTCAAATTGTTATGCGCCTATTTATGCGCTATTAGCGCTATTTATCCGCGCATACTGCGTCTGGTGTGAACACCATTAGAGTATGCGTTGGGTGCACAGACTGTTTTTCCTCATCCTTAAAATAGCAAAAAGTGGATTTGAGCCTCTTTTCTACTTAACATAGGAAACAAATAGTCCATTTGCATGTCAGAAATTAAAGCTAAAATTTGACCTTGGTGTTGGTTGCTCAAACAAGCTAAATGCAACAAACACAAACATTAATGCTGAGCTTCACAAATCCATAATATGAGCTATCTGAGACCTCATGTCTTGGTTTCACTGGACCATGACAGTGGAAATTGCTTGAACCATCTAAAATATATTTGTGTTAAGAGTAACCCGAGGCAGGGAGAAGTGAAAAAAAATTATGGAGAGATAGAGAGATGCATATGGTATGTGTCCATCTGGGCAGGTGACGAAGAGTCTTATTGAATCTTTCAGAACGTCTTCCCGCAGTTTTAAAAGCATCTCGCTGGAAAGTGAATCTTTAAGATGTTTGGCTTCAATTCCGTGAGTGCACTGATCAAACACTTACTTACCGAATGTGATAAACCCTCGGTTTATTCTGGTTTACTGCAAAATGTCATTCTTTCATATTAAAGAAAAGGGCAGGCTGTGACGTGCGCTCAAACAAGATGTGAACGCGGAAGACTGTGATTTGCCAAAATTGTAGGCTTTCTGCATGTGCTTTCAATAACACCCAGAGTTCAGAAAGAAGTGAGGGGTGACACAGCAGTTACTTCATGTGGTGATCAGGTGCTTCAACAGCACAGCTTGACCTTGAAACTCCTGTCTTCAAGGTCCATTCACATTAAAGCGATAGTGCATCCAAAAGTAAAAACGGACTCACCATCAATTCACTTTAATTAGTTTCTTTTTTCCAGTTGAACCAAAAAGAGGCAGCACGGTGGCGCAGTGTGTAGCACAGTTGCTTCACAGCAAGAAGGTCACTGGTTCAAGCCCCAGCTGGGTTAGTTGGCATTTCTGTGGCCCCGTTTACACTAATGCGTTGAAAACGCATAAGTTTTCCTACAGTTACGCCATCCGTCCACACTACGCCAGAGTTTTTGAGCGCCGAAAACGGAACGTTTTGAAAACGCTGGAGAGGCCGTTTTCATTCTGAAACGCTGCTGCTCCGCCTCAGTGTGGATGGGGGAAAACAGAGACATCTGAAAACGGAGGCGGGGCTGCTGAGAGTCGCTACCTGATTGGGGCTTTCGTGCCATTGCGTATCCTTCCCTTATTCGTCAAGCCCCTATCACATGACTATAACACATGGCTTTAATGCTACCAGAAAACAGCAGACCAGCCTTCACTGTAAACAACAACATGGGCACAGAAATGGGAGCGTTGTTTGCACTATTGTCTGTTTTAGGCGCCATTGTGCAGTTATTCACTTGTTACGTTTAGTAACAACTCGACCTCGCCGTCTGTCCACAAAAATACCTCTCTGGCTTTCTTTGCCATCGCGTTCATTGTTCAGCCGGCGTTTGTTGACTAACAATAACCAAATTTCGAGTGAGTCACATGCTTCCTGTTTATACTAGAACGCGCATGCCCAGAGTGCGCGAATGGTCACGTGATATACGTTTTTTGTGGCGTAGTGTGGACGGAGATATGTTCAGAGATGCTAGGTGAAAAGCTAGTGTGGACGCGGATCATTTTTGATCAACTAAAATGCACTAGTGTAAACGGGGCCTGTGTGGAGTTTGCATGTTCTCCCTGTGTTGGCGTGGGTTTCCTCCGGGTACTTTGGTTTCCCCCCACAGTCCAAACACATGCGCTATAGATGAATTGGGTAGGCTAAATTATCCGTAGTGTGTGTGAGAGAATGAATGTGTATGGATGTTTCTCAGTGATGGGTTGCAGCTGGAAGGGCATCTGCTGCGTAAAACATATAAGTTGGTGGTTCATTGCACTGTGGCGACCCAAGATTAATAAACGGGACTAAGCCGAAAATAGAAATGAATTAATTAATAAATGAACCAAATAGAAGATACTCTAGAGCAGTGTTTCCCAATCTTGTTCCTGAAGGCTCACCGACAGTACACATTTTAAACCTCTCCCTATTCAAATACATCTGAATCTAATCCTCAGAACATTAAAATGCTAAGCTAGCTTTCTGCAACTCTCACATGGTCACCCACTGAAGCTAAGCAGGGCTGCGCCCGATCAGTACCTGGATGGGAGACCACATGGGAAAGCTAGGTTGCTGCCGGAAGAGGTGTTAGAAAGGCCAGCAGGGGGCGCCCAACCTGCGGTCTGTGTGGGTCCTAATGCCCCAGTATAGTGACGGGGACTCTATACTGCTCAGTGAGCGCTGTCTTTTGGATGAGACTTTAAACCGAGGTCTTGACTCTCTGTGGTTATTAAAAATCCCAGGATGTCCTTCGAAAAAGAGTAGGGGTTTCACCCCGGCATCCTGGCCAAATCTGCCCACTGGCCTCTGTCCATCATGGCCTCCTAACCATCCCCATATCATAATTGGCTTCATCATTCTGTCTCCTCTTCACCAATCAGCTGGTGTGTGGTCTGGCACAAAACGGCTCCCGTCGCGTCATCCAGGTGGATGAGGAGATTCCCCTCTATTGTGCAAAGCGCCAAGAAAAGTGCCCAGAAGTGCTATATAAATGTCAGGAATTATTATTATTATTAGAAGAGACTGGAAAACCTGAAATAAATGGTTCAGATAAGGGGGACCTCCAAAATATGTACTGTTGGTGTGCCTTCAGGAACAGGGTTGGGTTGGGAAACACTGCTCTAGAAAATGATGGAAACCTGTTGCCATTTGGCATCCATTATAGAAGAAATACTGAGGAAGTCTATGGCTTTCCGGCATTCTTTAAAATATCTGATCAACATAAGAAAGAAATTCAAACAGGTTTATAATAAGTTGAGGGTTATTACAGCATTAAAGCTTGTTATTCTGTTCATATGTTTGAATTAATCAATAGAATATTTGTGTATATTTTTCACAAGTCCACTTAAGTCTGTGGAAGTGGGCCGGTCTGGAAGATTAAAACACATTAAGACACATACAAGTTTAAAAAAAACAGTCCCCCGCAGGGCTCTACATCAAAGGGTGCTCCTTGATATGCTTTACAGGAATGGTACAGTATAAACATGATCTGAGGCAATTTTAGCTTCTTTTGTAGATAGACCTTATGGTTCAAAAGTTATTAACATAATCATGACTGCCAATTTGCACAGTTGGAGGTGCTACAGAGTTGGAGATTTCAAATTTGCAGTGTTTAAAGCTGAGACTGTCCTCTAATTATGTGCCAAATCATACACATTTCCAGAAAGTGCTTCTATAAGTGGCCCTAGATTGTTGAAGTAGTTGAAGAAACTATCTATACTAACGGCACAACTGAATAATATCATTGGGATCACTTTCAGAACTTTTTTTCTAGCTTGATGAATGCTACAAATATTTTTGATAGCAACAACAGCTAATCAGAGTCAGAGTTATCACAATAACTGTAGCGCATACAGGACATTATTATCCATTGGTTTTGAAGGCAGATACTGTTATTTATGTGAAGTGACCTTTAGAGAAGAGGATCTTTAACTTTTGGATGGCAAGGGCTCTCTTGGCTGTGTTCCACTCCACTTTTAGAAATGCACTTGCAAACTTTCTATCCCTTATTCCCTCTGGGAAATCCCCAGCTCAATTTAAAAGTGTGTTCCATAAGCTTCATGGACATTCCCTCAATCCCTCTATTTTGTCCAAGGGAGTGAACCGGCTTCATATGTCCTCTCCAGCACCAATATATCCCAGAACGCAATCCAATTGTGACATCACAAAAGTGTAGTTCCCAAGTGCTTAAGGGTTTATAGGAGGGCTTCTCAAACTCAGTCCTGGAGGTCCAGTGTCCTGCATGTTTTATCTCCAACTTGCCTTAAAACACATGCAAGGATTTTTCAAGAAAGTGAAATGCCTTCATATGTCCACTCCAGCACCGATATATCCCAAAATGCAATGAAATTGTGACATCACAAAAGTGTAGTTCCTAAGAGCTCAAGGGTTTATAGTAGGGCTTCTCAACCTCAGTCCTGGAGGTCCAGTGTCCTGCAAGTTTTATCTCCAACTTGCTTCAAAACATGTGCAAGGATGTTTCTAGAAAGCAAGATGCCTTCATATATCCTCTGCAGCGCCAATATATCTCAGAATGCAATGCAACTGTGACATAACAAAAGTGTAGTTCCCAAGTGCTCAAGAGTTTATAGATGGGGTTCTCAAACTCAATCATGGAGGTCTGGTGTCCTGCAGGTTTAAGCTCCAACTTGCCTCAACACATTTACAAGAATGTTTCTAGAAAGCGAGATGTCTTCATATATCCCCTCCAGCACCAATATATCCCAGAATGCAATGCAATTGTGATGTCACAACAGTGTAATTGCCAAGTGCTCAAGGGTTAATAGGAGGGGTTTTCAAATTCGGTCCTGGAGGTCTGGTGTTCTGCAGGTTTTAGCTCCCTTGGTCAAATTAGAGGGATCAAGATTGAGAACCCCTGGTTTAGAGCATTCCATTAAAACCCATTCAGGTGTTTCGCCAGTAGAGGACACTTACGAAATGTAATCAATAGCTGCTTTTCCACTATCGTGCCAAACCGTTCTAAGAACACTTCGGTATGGTTACGGTTGTTTCTCCACTGAGCCTGGAACGGCGCGGCACGATTACAAACCGTTCTTGGCCCAGAATTTTCGGCACGGTTAGACAACCGTGCTGAACTGTGCTGACAGTTTCTGTGTGTTGACGTCGCGACTCGGTTGCTAAGCTACCACAGCTGGCTCAGCAGAAGCGCGCTAGTCATCAGACATCCTCAATAAACTACAGTACATTTAATATAAAATAATGATCCAGGTCTAAACGATATTTGAAAAGGATTTTAAAACCATAGAGCAGTCTCTGGAAGAGAAGTGAATAACTCATCACATTCTTACGAAGATATTTTATTCATTAAAGTTATTATTTTATTGACTTGAATACAGACCTACATCGCTTGCCTGAATGTGAGTTTATTGCACACAGCGCTGTATTCCACAGCACAAAACTCGCTCTGATCCGGGAGAGACATGCCAGCGACTTGCGCTGCTGACTTTTTTTTCCTGCTGCGCATCGAATAAAGCGAATAAAGTCACGCTTTGCATCGTCGATGTCCAAATTCCACAACAACATCACTATATCCATGGAACACGAACTTGCAGACTCTTTTAACAACGAGGAAATAATTGCACTTTTTAATTCAAAGCCAGGACAGCTTGTTAATACCGGCGAGACCACCTGAAGGACGGCATGTTCGTGTTGTAATGTCGGCCGTCCAAAAGACTTTGCTTGAAAGCTTTACGGAGCGGCACTGTAACTGTCCAAGGTACTGTTGTATGATTTATATTATAGCATATGCACTAATAAACAAGTCAAAAGAATGAATGAATTAAATAAATATGGATTCTTTAATGTCAGTATTGCTTTTACTCAAAAAATATCAATACGTTTTCACAAATGTTTTATAAAAATAAAATGAGCAATTTTTAGCATTTCAGCTATAGGCAATTATATGATTCAATTATACATAAGTTATGACATTTATGAGGCATGTAACATGTTTCTGTGTGTTTTTTTTTTTGTGGTGATCTTTAATATAGCTACGTAAATATTTTCTAAAACGTCTAGCAATAATTCGCCTACAGCTTGTTAGTTAATTATGAACACAAAAATAATTATAATAATAAAAATAAAATGATCAAAATAAAAAGATAATAGAGCATGCTAAATATAATAGTGCTTTATATGCTTTAAATCCTGCGATATATTTTCATATTCGTTTTTTTTCACTTGCTGCATTCGTTATTTAATGTTTGAATAGTAAAACAAATAACAGCCATCGCTTAATTGGTTTCATTTTACCATCAAAATGTAGTATATTTTATATCATTATCAACTTTTTATATAAAAACGCAGTGTAATTTAAATAATTGTTTAAAATGAAATAATTTCAGTGCTGTGTTTTTATTAGTGAAAGTGCCCGCTCACCTTTGACAAGGCCTGTCCAAAATTATATTTCTGCCACTATAATGCAAATGCATCATTATTGTTGTCTTATCATTGTTTATTTTTCTGTTATGTTCAGAGATTTTAAATATTATTTATTTCCCCTCCAATTATTTTCAATCATCACGTTACATTTTGGTAATTTTCCCTCCAAATAAAATTTAGCCAGAGCTGCGCAACATATGAATAAATAAGGGTGCACATGTACCTATATTTAGCACCCCTATATGATAGAGCGGCATAACAGTGTTTAGTCACATGGTTGCTTTTGCTTTTATGAAAAAAATAAATAAATAGTTTCGGCTCTTATTTAACTTTAATTGAACAAAGGGAGCCGTTTACATTGCGTTACCAAGGCACCTACTGATGCGTTTTGTGTTATGTTTTAAAGAGCTTTGTCGCAGCACGACAGTGGAAAATGAAACCGTATCCGTGCTGTCTGGCCCGGTTTGGCACGGAATGGAACAGTTCTGTTTAAAGAACGATTCAGCACGATAGTGGAAAAGCGGCTAATGATGTACTTACGAGGAAAGTTAGAGAGTGAAGGACATAAAAATTGGACTGAAAGGCAGCTCTTATGTAAAGCATTGCATTCATCTTAACTTTTGAAGACCTGAAGGCGAGTTAAGTAACAGCAACTTTTTATTTTTAAGTGGAATGTCCATTATGTTTGACCTGTAAGGATTATTGCTCCAGGACCAACAAAGATTACTGAACCAGCAGCCCTTGGCCAAACGTTTTTTTTTTTTTTTTTAATTAATCGATTCGTTTACTTTTTTGCTAGCTTGTCATGTTATAGGGGGCAGTTAAAACCTAATGGTTAAAGAATTGGACTTGTAATCGAAAGGTTGCAGGTTCGATTCCTGGTCTTGGCAGGAATTGAAGATGGGATCTTCTATACCCAGCTGAGGTACCTGACCCCTAATTGCTCCCCGGATGCTGGAAGTAATATCTGCTCACTGTGTGTGTGTGTGTGTGTGTGTGTGTGTGTGTGTGTGTGTGTGTGTGTGTCTGCTCTCACTCTCACTTGTGTGTGTGTGTGTGTGTGTGCGCACTTGGAAGGGTTTAAAGCAGAAGACCAATTTCGAGTATTGCTAACCATACTTGACAACATTCACTTTACACTGTCCATACGTCCAAGTACCAAGAACTCACTTGAATTTATGTAACCTTGTCCCTTTTCTGTAACCATTCAACAGGAATTCTAATAAAAAAGTGACCAGCTTCTTTGGTTAAATTGTCTTTTTTTAAATCATAACCAAGGCACAAAAAGTAAACCAGGCAGTTATGATGCCTGTTAATTGGTTAAATAATATCTGATTACCTTCGTCTGTGGTCTCAACATGTATAAAAGCAAAACTACAACAAACTGCTGGCATTGGCACATTCCTTGAATGACTAAAGAAAAAGACTCTACTTACGAGCTCGGGAAGAAAAAAAAAAATCTACCTGCCAGCCATTTTATAATGAAATGTGTGTTATTTACAGATAACATGACGAGACTGTAATTCCGAGAAAGCAGAAAGAATAAAAGAGAGTAAGATAGACGAGGCAGAGAGCTGTCAATCAAAAGCAGGGCGACCGGGGTTTCATGACCAGCCAATGATTTGTGTCCGCCTGGAGTGGCAGACGGCCAGATCAATCTAGGCCGCACACAGGCAGTAATATGAAGACAGATTGGCTTAATTCTGTACTGCAGCTTCTGAGAGAAACAGAGTCAGGGGACTCTTTAATGCTGGAGCCAGACAGAGTGAAGGAGGAGAAGGAGGAAGGAGACAGAAAAGAGGCAGGGTCAGAAGAATGTTTTACGAAAGGAAAAGATAATGCAGAAAACCCAAAAGAATAAGAAAGTCTTGGAAGTTTGGATTCAGACTGCTCCTTATATTTAAGGGAAAGGTCAAGAGGGTCAGCTAGTTGATTAGTTGCTCAAAACTAGCCCTTATCTTCATTAACTGCAAATATCATTCAAAAATAAAAATGTAAAATGCACAAAATGCTCAATTTGTGCCGTGTCATTCGATCAAATCGCATTATTTACGCCACCTCAATCACGAGAATATCACTGCCACAAGATGTCCGATCATGTGTATGCCTTGACTCAACATGTAAATCACTTGACGCTTCATCCGCATCTGGTGTGAACGTACCTAAGGTTCCCTCAAGTGCCTTCTTGCGAACTCCAGCAGACTTAAATGGAGTTTGGCCATTCTACATACAGGCCTAATTGGTGGAGTGCTGCAAAGACGGTTGTTCTTCTGGTTCTTCTCTCTCCAGAGAAAAGCTGAGCTCTTTTAGAGTCACAATACAAACGAGTGATGAAAAGTCAAATTGTTAATAAAAAATTCCTTAATTCAGTAATGCTCACTTGAGGTTGTTTTGGACTTTTTTGAACAAGGGTTAACGCGAATAATAGGAGATGGAAATAAACTTTGATGCAAACGTCAAACATCCACGAACAAAGCGAAGATTTCATTCGTGTTGGTTGCAAGGTTGCCAATACTACGGTTAGCCGCTCAAACAACTTAATGGAAATACACCTAATTTGCATTTGTTTTATGCATTTTACTTTACAATAAACAAACGTAGGACTACAATGCATGGATAACACTCTTCTCCAATAAAAACGAGAAGGTGTTTATGATAACAATAACCTAGGGTTGAGTGCAGTGTGAAAAGCCACAATGACCATTGTACACAGGACGCACCTGAGATCAATTAAGTGTTATGGCAACGGCTGTGAAAACTGAAACACACCAAGCCAAAGCCAAAGAACAAACAGCGACAAAAAACAACTGTGTTGTCACCTCGCATAAGCTGAGAATTCTTGAAAAAGGCTGTAACATAGCATAGCTAATCATTTCAGTTTGCTAATAGCTTCTCCCAGTGCTGTCTAGACAGTAAAACCCAAGCTCTCTGAAGTTGAATCTCTATATTCATCCACTTTAAAGCACAGCTTCTTTAACAATGAAAGCATGACTGGTATAACAGATCCAGCAAATGTCAAGACACTAACTGTTAGACTTTAAAATGCCTGCTGTTAGCAGTGATCCTTCCTGTTATTATGCATAAACTGAAGGTCATCTTTGAAAAGGATTATGACAGTTTTGTGCAATGAAAGTCATTATTTTGCCACAATATTTAAGCTAATGACATTAAAGTATTTTTTAAGATCTATTCAAACGATAAAGGAGGAGTCCGTGATCCAGTCTGAAAGTGTGTTTGCAGAGGCTGTGGATTAAAGGTGATAACATTGTTAATAAAGTTCAGTTTCCTGCTCAGACCACTCAATGTATCATCAGGAGGCATCAGTACTAAATTGGAATTGCCTCTGTTGTAATTTACTTATATATGATTTAACTGTATTAATTAGCTCAAAGTGTCAGCTGTTGATTCGCATTTTAATCCACAGTTGTAGCTAAAATTTAGCTTTTAAAAAACTGAATTCATCATGTTTTTAATTCAAATTTAATTTTGAGGGGGTAAAAAGTGTTAAGGGAACATCTGCCATTCATGTGTGGTCATGTGTGGTACATCAGTGCTAAATCCAGTAATGCAGCCACAGGGAGTTTCATGATTTGCTGGAAATAAAAATGAATAATTTGTTACTTTGTTACCGTTTTTTGGAGAACGGCAGAGCACAACTTTACCATCCACCATAGTTTAAAGTGAAAAGCACATCAAAACAACACAGCGGTAATAACCACCAGCTCTCTGGTCCATTTATTCATTCATTCATTTTCTTGTCGGCTTAGTCCCTTTATTAATCCGGGGTCGCCACAGCGGAATGAACCGCCAACTTATCCAGCAAGTTTTTACACAGCGGATGCCTTTCCAGCCGCAACCCATCTCTGGGAAACATCCACACACACATTCACACACACACACTCATACACTACGGACAATTTAGCCTACCCAATTCACCTGTACCGCGTGTCTTTGGACTGTGGGGGAAACCGGAGCACCCGGAGGAAACCCACGCGGGGGAACATGCAAACTCCACACAGAAACGCCAACTGAGGCGAGGCTCGAATCAGCGACCCAGCGACCTTCTGGCTGTGAGGCGACAGCACTACGCCACTGCTTCACCCCCGGCCCATTTATGGAAATGATTATTTAAATGTATTATTTTTATCTACAGCCAATGAAGCATTTTTAATCACCATTTCATAAATGACTAGTCCACTTATGATTTCATCTACCCACGCACACACAAATATACACTCAGAAAATTATGTTTGCTGTTTGATCAAACTACTTGTTTATAATGAGCTGAAACAACACAAATATTGAGATTTTTCCAATAGAAGATTGGAAAATGTTGCCTGCTCCGATGAGTCTCCATTTCTGCTGCGACGTTCGGATGGTAGGGTCAGAATTTGGTGTTAACAACATGAAAGCATGGATCCATCCTGTCTTGTATCAATGGTTCAGGCTGGTGGTGGTGGTGTAATGGTGTGGGGCGTTATTTCCGGGCACACTTTAGGCCCAGTAGTCCCAATCGAGCATCATGTCATTACCACAGCCCACCCTGAGTATTATTGCTTATGTCCATCCCTTTATGTCCACAGTGTCTCCATCTTCTGATGGCTACTTCCAGCAAGATAACGCACCATGTCATAAAGCGTGAATCATCTCAGACTGGTTTCTTGAACATGACAATGAGTTCACTGTACTCAAATGGCCTCCACAGTCACCAGAGCTCAATCCAATAGAGCCCCTATGGGATGTGGCGGATCATGGATGTGCAACCGACAAATCTGCAGCAACTGTGTGATGCTATCCTGTCAATAGGGAGTAAAATCTCTGAGCAATATTTTCAGGGTCTTGTTGAATCTTTGCCATGAACGAATAAGGGGCCGATCACACTGAACGCGCGTTTACGTCCCAAAACCACGAGGCGCACCTCACTGCCTTTTTTGTTGACAAGAGTAAAAGAAGTGTGGTGTGCTTTTTATGTCGCTAGGCAATGACTAAATCAGCTGGGTAATGTGCGAGAGTGTTGCTGTTGATATTGATATAATTTTAATGTTCATTAATATTGTGATATTCAAGATTTGTAAAGTCATACAGATCTGGATAACTCAAAACAGCAACCACAAGTCTCTCCTCCATCTTCAAAAGCCTCCGTAGTCATCTTGACAACACAAACATTGCAGGCGCCTCAACAGAAACCCCGCCTCTGCTTTCATTTGATTGGGGAATGAAAAAGACGTGAGTAATGTAATGCGCTTTTTCCGCTCAGAGTTTTTTCAAGTACGAGCGCACGGCACACAATGGCAAAAAGCACGAGGCGCACAGGGCGCATAAGCAGCGCGCAAAATGCTCGTGGCCGTTAGTTCACGATTCAAAAAAGGCACCCCTCAACGCATAAAGCGCGTTCAGTTTGGGGTTCAACCTGGTACTAGTAAGGTGTACCCAAGAAAGAGGCTGGAGAGTGTTAGTAATTTAATGATGTCAGATTAACCAATATGCAAACAAAAATGTCAAAAATAACATTTGGAAATGTAAACTGTTATTTCCTATCCGCTTGTTAAGTGTGACGTCACGCGAAGCGGCTTCCGGGTCCAAGCGCTCTATTCAACTAAATGGGGAGACTCATGAAATGGTAATAATAAATGCGCGCAAAGCGATTTAATACTTTCGAAAATCACGATCGCAATATATATGTCCATGCCTAATATCCAATGGCCAGAAAGTAATTCATTTTTTTAAACATTGTAAAAATTTTGGTATTTGTTATGCAGCAAGCCCAAAGATTGTTGTGTATACGATGACTTTATAAAAAATTAAGTTTAATGTGTTACATAAACTAAAAGTGATCATAAACTAATGATTTCTTAACTCAAATGAATGGCGGCTTGGACCCGGAAACAGTGTTACATACGTCACCAACACATCACTGCTGCGTCCGAAACCGCTTACTACTCAGTAGGTACTGCATTTTAATTTAAACGTACTACTCAGCCGTTACAAAAGTACGTTCCATACAGTATGAATTTGAAAAGTCTGAATGGAATTTGGACGTACTACATCCGCCATTTTGTCACGTGACCTACCTGCGTCATTTACGTCGCTTCACTCCCATTCATGAATTCGCTCGCGGGGCATCATGGGATAGCGCAGCGTGCATAGGATGCGCACTCCAGAATTTCGCCAGAAGTAGTAAGTCATCCGGGTACTTCTCGCATACTGATTTTCAAATTCTATGAATTCGAATTCTACTACTCGAATTCTACTACACCAACATTTAGAAAAGAAATGACAGCCATTTTTTGTTGATGAAAATACTATTGCTTAGGTCAACTTTTGCACAGTACTGTATATAATGTGTATTATTAGCACTGTATTATGCACACATTTGTGTCCCGTGCACATCTGCCTAGTGTCTGACAAACCCTAATTAACTAGGCTTCCTAACACAGGCTACTCGATTGACTAAACCACAGCCTTGTCGATTGTGAAAATATGTCGTTTTCCACGTCCCTATTACATTCATGGAAATAAGCAGGCGATTACTAGAACGCCTCTGGAACATCGGCTGACATTGCAGGCCACTTTCCCTGGGCTCCGGTCGCTCTACTTGTCATTGATTAGCAATAAAGCACGGCTACAGCGCTGACAAAAGCACCGTAAAATACTGCCAACTCCATTGCCTTTAATTTCCCCTACCATAACAATAAAGAAGATTGATTCTTCCATTCCAGAACTCCGTTTGAGCAATTAAGAGAACAAATACTACTGTAAGGCTTTTTCATTCCCCGCTTCTCGACTTTTACT
>NC_141033.1:3415000-3422500 GCF_052040795.2 Danio rerio
CCAGCTGGGACAGTTGGCATTTCTGTGTGGAGTTTGCATGTTCTCCCAGTGTTAGCGTGGGTTTCCTCTGGGTGCTTCGGTTTCCCTCACAGTCCAAACACATTCTCTATAGGTGTATTGAATAAGCTATGAGCGTGAATGAGCGTGTATGGGTGCTTCCCAGTACTAGGTTGCAGCTGGAAGGGCATCCGCTGTGTAAAACATATGCTGGATAAGTTGGTGGTTCATTCCGCTGTGGTGACCCCTGATGAATCCCATTTTTTTAAGAGTTGCTGAATATTTATTAAGTACTATTATTAGCCAGAGATTTGTTAATTAATTAATTGGATTATTCAATTACATACAATCAGTTTTCTCTTGCTGTGCCTCTGCATGTCTCTGAGAAGGTTCATGTGAACCTTGTCAGTCACACTCCCCACCACCAACATACATCTAGCGCTTCCCGTCATCTTTTTATTCTATTTTTTCCCCTCATTTTGTGATTTTTCCAGTGAGAAATGTTTCACCTGCGTCCTTCGCGTTAGGCCCGAGGCTGTCACCGCCGCCGCAGATTTACATTTGCATGAGAGCCCTTGTAACCAATTCCAATTTCAGGCGGAATTTGTTTTTCAGACCCCCATCCTCAAGTTTTAATTATAAACCGAGGCGTTGAGAGAAGGAGCCCAGCGTGTGTTTCAGGTGGCTATTCACTCACCGGCGCAACTGAACCATGAAATTATTGGTAGGTCTAATCATTGACTAAACAATAAAACATTAATTCAGGGAAAATGGATCAAAGTGAGGTGTTCAAGAATGGGATTGGGGTCCTAAGAGCAAGGGGGGAAATGCATTAGCATCTAGACCTCCAGCTGCACTATTTATATATATATATATATATACATATTTCAGGTGTTTTAGAGACTCTGCTCAAGAATGAAGGCTTGCGCTTGAAAGCAAACGTAAGATTACCTTGTGTTAACTTAACTGTTAGAACTGTTTATAATTTAGTGTCACCACTTTATTGCTAATGCACATTTTTTGTGTAATTCTGGCCTATTCTGATATTTTCATATAAAAGACTTGTTTACTGTAGGGTATTTTTGTTAGAAGTTATGAAAGAATATTGGGTTTACACACACCCCAGAGAGCTTATAGTGGACACATTAATTTTACCAACCTGAGCGATTCTGTACAGTCTTGAATATACTTTATAATCAACCTTTTGTTTTGTCATTTAAAGTACAATCATCGGCCACTTTAGTAGGTACACCTTCCTAGTACAGGGCTGGACCCCCTTTTGCCTGAACTGCCTTGATCCTTCGTGGCATAGATTCAACAAGGCATGGAAGTATTGCTCAGAGATTTTGTCCCATGTTGACAGGATAGCATTACACAGTTGCTGCTGATTTCTCGGCTGCACATCTATGATGCGAATCTTCCATTACACCACATCCCAAAGGTCCTCTATTGGATTGAGTTCTGGTGACTGTGGAGGCCACTTGAGTACAGTGAACATTTTACATTTACATTTAGTCATTTAGCAGACGCTTTTATCCAAAGCGACTTACAAATGAGGACAAGGAAGCAATTTACACAACCAAGAGCAACAATGAATAAGTGCTATAGGCAAGTTTCAGGTCTGTAAAGTCTAAGAAGGGAAGTATTAGTAGTATTAGTATAAATTTTTTATTTATTTATTTTTTTTGTACAGTTAGTGTGACATTCAGAGAGGCAATTACAGATTAGGAAGTGAAGTGGAGACTAAATAGTTGAGTTTTTAGTCGTTTCTTGAAAGCGAGTGACTCTGCTGTTCTGATGCAGTTAGGGAGTTCATTCCACCAACTGGGCAGATTGAGCGTGAGCGTTCGCGAAAGTGTATTCTTCCCCCTTTGGGATGGAACCACGAGGCGACGTTCATTCACAGAACGCAAGTTTCTGGAGGGCACATAGATCTGCAGAAGCGAGAGCAGATAAGAAGGAGCAAGGCCAGAAGTCACTTTGTAGGCAAACATCAGAGCTTTGAATTTGATGCGAGCAGCAACTGGCAGCCAGTGCAAACGGAGTAGCAGCGGAGTGACATGTGCTCGTTTAGGTTCATTGAAGACCACTCGTGCTGCTGCATTCTGGAGCAGTTGAAGAGGCTTGATAGAGTTAGCTGGAAGCCCAGCTAGTAGAGAGTTACAGTAATCCGGTTTGGAGAGAACAAGAGCTTGAACAAGGAGTTGAGCTGCATGTTCAGATAAGAAGGGTCGGATCTTTCTGATGCTATAGAGTGTGAATCTGCACGATCGAGCAGTTCTAGAAATGTGGTCATAGAAGTTTAGTTGGTCATCAATCGTTACTCCAAGGCTTTTCACCATTTTGGATGCAGTAATGGTTGCCCCATCCATCTGGATTGAAAAGTTATGGTGTAGAGTCGAGTTGGCAGAAACTACAAGCATTTCCGTTTTTGCGAGGTTCAGCTGAAGATGATGATCTTTCATCCAGTGTGAAATATCCAACAGGCAGGCTGAAATGCGAGCTGGAACCGAGGGATCATCAGGATGAAAAGAGAGGTATAGCTGGGTATCATCAGCATAGCAGTGGTAGGAGAATCCATGTCTCTGGATGACTGGTCCTAGAGATGATGTGTAGATGGAGAAGAGAAGTGGCCCAAGAACAGAGCCTTGAGGTACCCCAGTGTTTAGATGCTGTAGGTTGCACACCTCACCCCTCCAAGACACCCTGAATGATCTGTCAGTGAGGTAAGATCTGAACCATTGTATAACAGTGCCCGCAACGCCCAGTGACTCGAGCGTAGATAGCAGGATCTGGTGGTTGACAGTGTCAAAAGCAGCTGACAAGTCCAGCAAAATGAGGACTGATGATTTAGAGTCTGCTTTAGCCAGTCTGAGATCCTCTACGACCGAGAGCAGGGCAGTCTCAGTTGAGTGGCCTTTCTTAAAGCCGGATTGCTTGTTGTCCATGAGATTGTTTTGAGTAAGAAAGTCCAGGACTTGATTGAACACTACTTTCTCCAGAATCTTGGCCATGAATGGAAGCAGGGATACTGGTCTGTAGTTTTCAAGTAGCGTATGGTCCAGGTTGGGTTTCTTTAGCAGTGGGGTTACCCTAGCCTGCTTAAATGAAGTGGGGAATAAACCAGAGTCAAGAGATGTGTTAATTATGAGTCAGTGTTGGTATGACTGCAGGAGAGATGGCTTGCAAGAGATGAGAGGGAATGGGATCGAGTGGACAGGTGGTTGCATGGCTAGATAGCACCAGTTTGGACACCTCAGACTCAGAGAGCTGAGAAAAAGAGGTGAGTGTGTGTGGTGTTGGTGTTGTATCTTGCGTGTTTGTTGTAGGTGCAGCAAATTGAGCACTGATTTTTGCAGTTTTGGTGCAAAAGAATGTAGCAAAGTCATCAGTAGTAAGTGTGGAGGATGCGGGTGGAGGAGGAAGATAGAGGAGGGAGGAAAATGTTTTAAAAAGTAGGCGAGGATTAGTGGCATTGTTGATTTTCAGACGGTAATATGTCTGCTTTGCCGAAGTAACCTCAGCTGAGAAAGAGGACAGAAGAGTTTGGTATGTTAAGAGCTGTGCAGGATTTTTAGTTTTCCGCCAAATTCTCT
This sequence comes from Danio rerio, assembly GCF_052040795.2. Classification (NCBI taxonomy): domain Eukaryota; kingdom Metazoa; phylum Chordata; class Actinopteri; order Cypriniformes; family Danionidae; genus Danio; species Danio rerio. The sequence continues at coordinate 3,418,594 of NC_141033.1, forward strand.
CTGCAGCTCGAAGTTTTGAGCGATGCTCACGAAGAGCATCCGAGAGCCAGGGTGCAGGAGGACTGGCACGGGCTGGCCTGGATGCAAGAGGACATAATTGGTCTAGACATGGTGCTAGTGTGGAGCAGAGTGTATTAGTGGCACTGTTCGAATCAAGTGCAGAGAGTTTGCAAGATGGAGGAAGAGAGTCTGAAACAATGGTGGATAGTCTATTGGGTGAGAGAGATCGTAGGTTTCTGCGAAAGGTAACCAGTGTTGGAGTGTGTGGCGGCTCAGGAGTAATGTGGATGTTGAGAGACAGAAAGAAATGATCAGATATTTGTAGTGGAGTTACTATTGTTTGATCACCGAAGCAGTGTCGTGTGTAAATAAGGTCTAGCTGATTACCTGATTTGTGGGTAGCAGAGGTAGGTGCTCTTTTTAGGTCAAAAGAGGCAAGCAGAGTCTGAAAGTCTGCAGCTTGCGGTTTGTCAACGTAAATGTTGAAGTCACCTAGCACCAACAAGGGAGTGTCAATATTAGAAAAAGATGAGAGAAGAACATCCAGTTCATCTAAGAAGTGACCTAATTTACCTGGTGGGCGGTAGATGACAACCACATTTATGTAGAAGGGGTGGATAATGGAACACATTGTCATGTTCAAGAAACCAGTCTGAGATGATTCACGCTTTATGACATGGTGCGTTATCCTGCTGGAAGTAGCCATCTGGAGATGGGTACACTACACTGTGGACATGAAAGGATGGACATGGTCAGCAACAATACTTAGGTAGGCTGTGGTGTTGACACGATGCTCAATTGGTACTAATGGGCCGAAGTGTGCCAAGAAAATCTCCCCCACACCATTACACCACCACCACCAGCCTGAACTGTTGATACAAAGCAGGATGGATCTATGCTTTCATGGTGTTGTCGCTAAATTCTGACCCTACCATCCAAATGTTGCTACAGAAATCGAGACTCATCCATCTATCCGACCAGGCAACGTTTCTCCAATCTTCTATTGTCCAGTTTTGGTGAGCCTGTGTGAATTGTAGCCTCAGTTTCCTGTTCTTAGCTGACAGGAGCGGCACCCGGTGTGGTCTTCTGCTGCTGTAGCCCATCTGCCTCAAGGTTGGATGTGTTGTGTGTTCAGAGATGCTCTTATGCAGACCTCGGCAGTAACGAGTGCTTATTTGAGTTACTGTTGCTTTTCTATCAGCTGGAACCAGTCTGGCCATTCTCCTCTGAGCTCTGGCATCATGAAGACATTTGCGCCCACAGAACTGCTGCTCACGGGATATTTTCTATTTTTCAGACCATTCTCTGTAAACCCTAGAGATGGATGTGCGTGAAAATCCCAGTAGATCAGCAGTTTCTGAAATACTCAGACCAGCCTGTCTGGCACCAACAACCATGCCACGTTCAAAGTCACTTAAATCGCCTTTTTTCCCCATTCTGATGCTCGGTCTGAACTGCAGCAGATCGTCTTGACCATGTCTACATGCCTAAATGCATTGAGTTGCTGCCATGTGATTGGCTGATTAGAAATTTGTGCTAACGAGCAGTTGGAGAGGTGTACCTAATAAAGTGGCCAGTAAGTGTACATCAAAGCAGTTTTGTCTGCAATTACCTTTACTTTTTACTCACCATTTCCTCATTTTAATTTTTTTTCTTTTTTTTTAACACAAAAATAGATATTTTGAAGAATGTTGGTAACCGGTAGCCAATGATATTCACAATAGTGAAACAAATTACTAAGGAAGTCTATGGTTTCCAACATTCTGCAAAGTACCTTCTTTTGTGTTCAAAAGAAGAAAGAAACAAGTTTTGAACAATTGTAGTGAGAGTGAACGATAACAAAATTAAAATGTTTGGGTGAACAACCCCCTTTAACTGCCTGGGGTGTCATTAATACAACGGTATATTAATTCTACATAGTCTTTTTAAATAACTGAACATGAGCATTTTTAATTTGACAGTGATTTTTTCTTTTTTTCGTGCCTTTCAGGAAGAGTTCAGCCTTTGATCACCCTCATAAATATCAAACATTTGCAAAAGGCTTGCCTTTTTACTTTTTAAATGGTTTTGAGCTCTTTTGACGAACCATATTTTATGAGACGCATACCTTTAAAATGTCAAGGTGAACATGTCTTAGAATGAAGACAATAAAAAGAAGCCTTTGCCGTTTGTTAACACATTCATTCATTTTTCTTCGCTTAGTCCCTTTATTTATCAGGGGTCGCCACAGCGGAATGAACCACCAACTTATGCAGCATATGTTTTAGCCCTGGGCAAAGCAGTGGCGCAGTAGGTAGTGCTGTCGCCTCACAGCAAGAAGGTCGCTGGTTCGAACATCGGCTCAGTTGACGTTTCTGTGTAGAGTTTGCATGTTCTCCCTGCGTTCGCGTGGGTTTCCTCCGGGTGCTCCGGTTTCCCCCACAGTCCAAAGACATGCGGTACAGGTGAATTGGGTAGGCTAAATTGACCGTAGTGTATGAGTGTGTGTGTGAATGTGTGTGTGAATGTTTCCGCTGCGTAAAAAAACTTGCTGGATAAGTTGGCGGTTCATTCCGCTGTGGTGACCCCATATGAATAAAGGGACTAAGCCGACAAGAAAATGAATGAATGAATGTTTTAGCCCTTTCAGCCACAACCCAGTACTGGGAAACACTCATCCACACACATACACTACAGCTAATTTAGCTTATCCAATTCACCTGAGAAGGATGGGGAGAAGATGCCACACAGTTGACCCAGCTGGGGCTCGAAACAGTGACCTTCTTGCTGTAAGGCGACAGTGCTAACCACTAAGTCACCGCTGCCCCTTTTATTCGTTAATACCAGAAAAAAAAACTTTATATTCTCCGTAGCAATGGAAAAACAACACAAACTGCATTATGTTCACTTGTAGGAGTTTAAGCAGAGTCATTTAATGTCATTATAAACTTCAGACATCCAGTCACCGACGCGCATATTCCATTATCTGAAAGCTGTTACTCTGAACGACAGCATTTGAGACACGAACAACCTTGTAGACCCTTAAAAGTGGCCTAATGATAGACTTTAAGCTTGGGCGACAAACATTTCTGTGCAAATCCACTGACCCTGCGCTAGTATTGATTGACAGCAGTACGGTCATTATCCTGTTCAATTTCACCAATGGCTCTGCAGTGCGCGGGGGTAATTAGATAGCAGCACTTACACTCGGTTTGTTGTGGCGTCTACCCCCTTTTACTCACTTTCTCCAACCTATGCTATTTATTGGCACTCTTTGCTTTCAGCATCTCCATCCATTTCTCTGATTCTCATGACAGCTCGCTTGGAGATATGAAAACCTGTGATTGACACACCAATTTCCTTTCTGCCAGCGAACGCCAAAGCTACGATTTCTCAAAGTCTCCTCTCTTTTCCTGAGCCTCGGGTGGAACCAATACGCGGAAATATGACTGAAAAGACATATCAGGCTTCAGATAAAGTGCTAAAAGAGCGTCTGAATGTTAATATGTGATTAAAATACGCCATTTGAATTCCCTTTTGGCAGCCTGAAAGGCAGTAAATAGTCTGGCCTTAAATCTCAAATTTGTTCTCTTTAAAGGTCAGCGGGTTATGAAAAGACGTAAATGGGAAATTAGCCATTACCATGTTCGTCTGGAAGTGAAGCCGCTTTCTATGAAAGGAATATAAGAGGGAAACAATGCACGTTTGAAAATGAAGATTGTCTATCACCCTTGTTTTTTAACCTATTATACGAAAATGACATACTTTCACACTGTTTTACCGGCCACTTTATTAGGTACACCTGTCTAACTGCTCGTTAGCACAAATTTCTAATCAGCCAATCACATGGCAGCAACTCAATACATTCAGGCATGTAGACATGCTCAAGACGATCTGCTGCAGTTCAATCCGAGCATCAGAATGGGGA